>NW_008667524.1:218614-232030 GCF_000695815.1 Acanthisitta chloris | reverse complement strand
ATATAAATAGATTGTGGTCCAGCAGTTTGTTAGGATATCTCAGCCTAGGAATTTGTTTTTCTGGTTGATTTCCAATAGTCTGAATATCATGATCCTTAAAGCACTGCCTTAATCAGTTCACTTTAAAATACAGATGAAGAGAGAAAAAAGAAAGGGAAGGTGGAATTTTGATATTAAGGACTTATACTGACTTCTATTGCTTAGCCTAGGTACTCATTTTTTTTCTTTGTCTCAAGTCATACTGAAATGTCTAAAATAGCTAGACAGGTTTTCCTTTTTTTCCTGAGTATGGTATTAAGCTAAATAAATTATATACTTAAACTGTCACCAATGTAAGTGCATATGAATCTGGATTAAAAGTATCATGAATATATTTTAAAGAATGGAGTTGAAGTTGTTGGAATGTGTATGGTGAAGTATCATAAGTCAATATTGTCTGTAACAAAATGTGTGAAATATAAAGGCAATAGAATATTTATGTAAAGTACTTAAACTGCTTATATCCATTCTTTTTCATGTTTAAGTTTTTCTAACCGCTGTGTCTTTTCCATGTGTGTTTTTTGTTTGGTTGTTTTTTTGTTTGTTTGGTTGGTTGGGGGTTAGGTTTGTTTTTTTTGTCTAAGGATGATATTGCTTAAAACCTTAGCTAGCTAAATTAACAGTGCCAGTTGTGGGGAAATTTAGATAAGCCTTCCAAAATCTGAAGGTTTAGCTGATCCTTTTTGGTTTAGAAACTGGGCTGGGTATTTGGTGTGATGAGGTTTTTTGAAAGAGATGTCTGCAAAGAAGGCATTCTGGGAAGAAAGATTAAATTGTTAGATGCAAAGATGGATGTTTATTGCCTACTTTCTTGTGTTTTAAACACATGATAATGAAATATCTTGGGAGGTTAAAATAGAGAGAGCTTCATTCAACATTTATTATGAAGATTCATTGTGGTCAAATCTCATTTTAGTTAAAATTATTTTCTATTTGCAGAAGTCACAGTGTTCCCTCTATTGAAAAACCCAATAAAATCTCCCAACATTTAAAATGTTTTGAATGTCCAATTCTGCTTGTACACGTGCTACAAATTGTACCAACTTTTTCAATTTTTCATTTTTTTTCAATTTAAAAATATGTATTGTGATTAATTTTATTATTTCTGTGTGTTTCCATCACCTACCGTGCTGTGGGTGAAAACATATTCTGCCCAGATGATATGTGCAGGATTAGGACACTGCAGCTGAAGTTGCATTCTTCCTCATTAACTTATTTCCCTTAATTTTAAGAGAATACATATAAAAATACTGCCATAGACAAGCCTTAGTAGTGGAAAGACCACCAGACTTTTGCTGAAATAGAAGACTATCACAAAGAGAGGAACTAATTTCTTTCATCACTAGTTGGCAAGGTTGGTGCAGTGACAATGTATGCCCAAACATTAATTTGTAGAAAAGGTTATACACCTCCTGTCAATGGCAAAAGCCATGTGCCTTCAAACAAATAATACTTTCAAAATTCAAATATTCTACTGAAAAAAACCAAAGCAGCATAACAATTTTAAATTAAATCAATAAGTAAAAAGATTATGTGAAACCATCACTTGTTTATGATCACTTTAAAGGACTTGGAATATGTTTTTTCTGCCCTTTTGTTAGTTAATTACAGCAGTGATTTCACCTATTGAGCTACCACACTTAAATGTGGTGTATATGTTTTGAGGGACAGCTCTGAGCCCTGTGGGATGCAGGGACACAGTTCTCTGGGGTGCAACATCCTCATCTTGCTCTTTGGAATGAGCACCCAAGGGCCATGTTTATACCTTATGGATTGAAACTGGGGACTGAACTAAAAGATACATAGCAAGAATGAGAGAGGACAAAAGCCCTGGAGAGAAGCAGTGAGCTGACCAGATTGCTGGTATTAATGTTCCTTGAGAGCAGAAGGGGACAGAAACAAATTGGCACTGAATTTTGAATTCATTAATTCATCCAGTGAGAGGGGTTGTTGGCATCCCTTGGTGTGTGTGCATTGTTACAGTGTATGGAGACCTTTCAAACTGCAGGGTTCAGTTTATGGTTTTTGAAATTCGCTGACTGTATGTTCTTAGGTAAGTGGCTTCACCTCTGAGCCTTGGGCTGTCTGCTAAAATACATTGTAAGACTAAAGCCGTAAAGGTAATTCTGTAACAAGAATGTGCTTTGAAATCCATAGAGGATAACTCCACTAGTAACAGAAATTGCTACAAGGTGTAGGAAACTCAGCTCCTCTCTTTGCTGTAGTTGTCTCCAGGTGAGCCTGATCCTGGACTGGAAAGCCTCTGAGATTTTGTGGGTATTTGTTTGGTTTGGTTTGGTAGATTTTTGTGGTTTATATTTAATTTTTTTTTAATCTGCTCTTCCAACTCAGACCTAGAATTTGTTAGATTAGCCAGCTGGTTTCACCTTTCCTTTTCTGCATTCTATTAAGGAACCTGAGTGTCTTTGGGGCACTGTGACATGTTGAGTTCAAAATTACTATAATTACCATGATCCCTGTGGAATTTGAAGTATGCACAGTTTATGCCTCAAGGGGCTTGAATCCTTGGAGAGCCTATTTTCTGGGACAGTAAGAGCTGTGAAATATACAACCCTTGATTTGCACTCAAGATCAGAGCCTGATTTGTATGGTTAAATAAAAAAATGCTGATTTATACAATTTGTTCCTGGGTCATAATTATGGTTTAGAATTAATTGAATAGCCCCGAGGTTTCACTACTGTACATGGTAATGATTACTAAAAATTGATTCTCTCCTATATTTCTTTATTAACTTATCTGAAAATGACATATCATGAAGAACAGTTTTAAATATTGCTGTGCTGTGCAACTTTGTAAATTGCTATTCAAGCTGTTCGTGTTGAGGGATTTTTTTTGTTGTTGTTGTTGTGGGTTTTTTTTTTTCCTTCATTGACTTTTTTAGGTGATTTATTATTCTATAAGTGCCTGAACTATAAGTTTAACCAGAAGCACATTGTGGAGTATATTCATGTTTCTGACTAAGGACATTGCTCAGTTACCCTTCAGGAGCAAGATATACATGCCTTCCAGGCAGACAAGCTGGATTGCACCCTTCAGACATGAGCACCTTGCATGCCAATGGGTTACCATGCCCCCCAGCATGCCTGGGCTAGCTAAACATGGACTGTTTATGCATGAGAACAGCTGAGATGCAACCCCCTTTTGGCCACTTGAAAGCTAGATTTTTTAGGATATTTGGTCTCTGCACAGAGTGAGTTTAATGTATAACTTCGAAATTGTTACTTTTTATCCTCTGCTAATTTTTATTATTCATTATGATTACCTCAGTAGGTTTTTCTGGCCAGGCTCCTAAATACAGGCTCTATATTTGTCTTGTGCAATCACTCAACAGGCAGTTCTGCAAATGCTGTCTCCTGTCTGCTCATCCAAGTGGCCCCATTGGGAAAATATGGGAGGGTTTGGCTCCTGTTCATCAAATCCTGGGAAGGATTTGAAAACCTCCAAAAGAGGTAGAGAATCACTCTGAGGTTGAGGCAAGATATGTGTTAATTGCATGAAAATTCTCCATGAGGAGCGAAAAAATAGCTACGAGGGTAAGACCAGTTCCTCTGAAATTATAAAGCAAACAGTAAAGATTCAAGTAATGTTACTACTATCCTTTTGTTACTGTTATTATAATGTATAAGTTTTGTTATTGGCGTTATATTTTTTCTCATACTCTGAAAAGCATGTTCTTAAAAGGTTTTTATTCCAAGTTTGTCCAAATGTTTAATTTAGATAACAGTTGACCATGACAAAAAAGATGGTATTATAGTATTATAACCCTTTCTTCAATAATATTATTTCAAACTTCACTATAACTTTCAGATGGATGGAAAATGAGACATTTGACCTTACTTAGGCAAAATTTTTCCAGTGAAACTTCCCAATCAAGTTATTACTATAAAACTTTACATTTCATCAGGTCAGCACTTTCCAGCAGACTGTTGTTTTACTGGGAAGTTTTTATCTAGTTCTTCACTTACATTGAATATTCTGAGTCTCATTCCTAGGGAAAAAAATGAAAACATTTGAATTGTGTATTTCTAAATTCCAGAAAAGGGTAAGAAATGAGAGTCTGGATTATTTTCTAATGCTCTGGAATAACAATTAGAATTAATCAATTTAAGTGCATTTAATCTGCATTCTCTTTGTTTGACAATGGAAGAAAGACCCCGTTTGTGACCTCAGTGGAGTTTGCTTTGGCTACCTCTCAAAGGTGATGAACTTGCTGCTCCCATCTCCTCCAAAAGCCACTAAGATGACTTGGCACTTCTTGGTGTCTGTCAGGAGTAGCAGGTCAAGACTTGCTCCTCTCAGGTCTGCCATAGCTAAGAGTGCAGATTAGAGGCTGGCACAGTACTCCTTCTCCTTGTCAGCTGCCAAAATGATGGACAACTGATAATGGCAATTTTTTGCTTATTCCCAAAGTGGGAAGAACAGGGCCTGGTGCAGGATATTCTCCTCTGTGACAGTAAAGCTTTTACAGATATGCCCATAATTTCCATAGTATCTCATTGTCCAATGGCACCACTGAGGTCTGGCCTTTCCACCCCTATATTTTCATAAATTCCAGTTCCTGTCAGAGGAACCTTTCCCACCTGATGCTAGTCTCATTGTCTGTGTGTTGCTTACCATATGGCACTTGCAGACTGGTGCTTCCTTTGGCTTCATGAGTGGGATCTGCTCATGAATGGGCCTCTTTTATTTTGTAGTAGGCTGTTCTGAAAAGAAATGAGCTGGGACAAAGTTATAGCATTTTGTCTACTCCTTGGGACAGAGCATAGTGCATGCTGTAAACCTCAACTTCCCTTATGCATTCTCAGCCTAGCAAAATGGTTTGATGGATATGTGACAAACTTTCCTCCCCTTTTACACCAGAAAAGGAGCAACATGGCAGAATGCTCTCATTTTCATAGCTGAAATAAAATGAGACTCACTTCTTCTTGGGATGTTCATAGAAAATTAGCTCAGTTTGTGTTTCTGATATGAAGTTAGTCTTACCAATTATTTACGCTTCCCCACATCAATGACACCTCTTCTCTTTCTAGCCCCTCTTAACTCTGCTGCAGATTTCCTGGCTCTTGAGATCCACAGGAGAAGCACAGCAATAGAATTTTTTTCTCCTCTGTTGCTGTTGCCTCTGTTTTGTTGTATAATATATGTACAGGGATGTCTGTTTATTGGTTTAAGTGCTCTGGGCGATGTTAGCATTCAGGCTATTGAACTATTGAGGGTCTGATTCTGCAGAATGTCTTCTAAGAGATGTTGAGATATCTCTGTGTTTCGTGATGGACTTAGATGGGTGTGGAGGACATTCATCCCTTCAGGCAGAGCTGAGGATCAGGCCCTAATTGGTGTTAAATTTAGGACAAACAGCCACCAGTGTTTAGCAAGGATATGCATTTGCTGGAGAAGAAGGAGCTTCATGCTGTGTTGATTGATGCTGATTTTCATTCCATTATTTCAGGATGTGCACTACATGTTACCGAGAGGCCAATTATCAAAGGTTGTTTAAAAGACACTTCTCTGAGTTCTGGGATTCATCATTAATTCAGGGGGTTATGCTTCTGCCTTTCCTGAGTTCTCTATTCCACCCACAACAAAAGCTCTTGTTTTACATGTATTTCCAAGTTTCCACCTCTGAATACTGTGCTTGGCTTCCTGTGGAACTTGGTTTTGTGCTTCGTGAAGAATCACACTATTTTGGAGAGAGTTTTGTTCTATGCAGATTCATTGGTGCCAGAATATGGCCAAAGAGGTAGCAGCAAAATTATAGCTCACTGCAGTAGTTTATACAGTAGGTGATGCTCCCAGAGAAAACAGAGTGAATACAAACATTTAGTTCAGTTTGAAAGGGGCTAATCAGCACAAAATTATAAAATAATCCTTACTAGCAGAAAACCACCCAACTAAACCACAAGGTGGAGGAAGAGGGAAAGCCAGTGGTCCCAAGAGAGGAAGCATGAGTTTGTGATGCAAAGATGCAAACCCTTGGCACTATTCGGCTCATTCCACTGATTTTCTTTAGCTGGCATAGAAGAGTTGCTTGCCATCTGATTTAATCATACACTTCAAAATACTATGTGGAACCCAATCCTATTTTTAATCCCTGTGAACATCTGGCAGCAAGAAATTTAGCAAGGCTGTGGTGTAATAGGAGTAGTTGGTCAGTGTTTCTTCAAACGGTGCTTTCCCTAGTGGAAGAAACATGGACCAGCCCTTTGCCAGAGACAAGTCACATCAGCTAGGGGGGCCAGAGGTATTGTGAACCAGATGTCCAAACAGCCAGGATCCCTGCAGTGGCAGCTGGAGATGCCACCTGGAGGGGTGTGTGGAGGGAGACTGTGGCAAGGCAATGCCATTGACATCATCCTGTGCCAGACACGCAGGATCAGTATGACTTGTCTTCCACCCTCTGCTCAGACTCTGCTGCATTCCCCGAGCTCTTCCATACCTGAATAAAATTTAGCATTTATCCAGGTTTCTGCACATGCAAACTAATCAATAGTCACAATACCATGGTGAGGAAGATGAATGCAATATTATTACCCTAATTTTACACATGGGGGCACAGGAGCAGAGGGGAATGCTGAGCTAGTACTAAAAGTGTCAAATTCTCACACTCACAGAGTCTGATGTACTCCTTAGTACATAATATGGACATATATACATAATGAGTTATCCATGGGCCTTCAAGATGCTGACTTTGCTGTAAGCCTTGGTTGCAGTCCACAAATGTAGAAGTGTTCACCTAGTCTGAGAATTACTCAGTCTTTCCAAATTTCAGCCTATCCCTAGTATGTCCTGTTTCATTCCATTCAGGTGACTTCATTATGTTTTTAAATGCAATCCTATCAATGTGTGGCCAAAATCCACTCATACTCCTTCTGAGATAGTCCGTGTTTCTGATCTGATACTACAAGAAAGATTTCTGTGGTATGGAAGAGAAATTAAATCAATCAAAGCAAATTCCATCTAAAGGTACTCCCTATATGATTAAGAGAGGAATTTTAAAGCCTATTTAATAAAATATTACTAGAAAGAAATTAATTCTGTTCTAATCTGTAGGATTATCTAAAGTAAACTGTAAAACATAGCACATTTTCTAATAACTCTTTGTATTAACAAAACTTGCTCTGTCGGTCTGAATGGAGTTTGCCCTGTGCCCTACTACAGGCAGTAGACAGAAACAGACATTTTCAGAGCAAAAATAACTCCATTCAAATATGTCAGATGAGCTGCAATTAAAGACTTCTGCTTTCCTCTGTCAGCAAAGAGATACAAGTTCAGCTAGAGCTGTCTACATTACAGATGTAGAAAATCAGATGAGATGAAATCTACTCTCTATTCTCCTTTTCTCCCTGTATTACACTTCGTTGCTGATTTCCTGTGTCATGTCAGGGACTGACCCAGTCAGTGTCAGTTCTTCCACAGACTCTGCACCAGGTGCTTTGGATTCTCCTGACAACCCCATCACACACATTAGATCTAGGCTTTCTCCTTCCATTTTTAAAAGATCTGTTTCTATGCAGGAATGTTCCCAAGATCTGTTTTCTACTTCCAACTCTGTATTGCTAAGTTTATAAATTGCTGAGGTGTCCTCAGGGTTCCCAGTTCCCACAGTGCAGGGATGTGATCCTTGTGATAGCACTGCTGTGAAGTTCTGAGTAGCTAATGGTCACATCCTACAGAGAGATTGCAGGCTTACCTGGGTTTCCTGGTGGCACTTTATGAGTCTCCAGCAATCTTCTCATAGCCAAATAAATAAGAATTCTCTAAGCACTGAGGGTGCAAAGGGCATTGCCATGATAGGTCTCCAGGGCTTTACAGTACAGTTTTATTACATTGCTAAATATAGCTGCTTGCTTCTTATTTGCCCAAGAGAACGAACATATTATTTAAGGGGTATTTTTATTTTGTTTCCTTTGCCAGGCAGACTGTATGTGTGTGTGAGTGTATGTTTGTGTGTATACAGTATATTGAGCAATTTTGGTGGCTATTTGCCAAAGCAGATAATAATGTTGTAGTTTTAGTGTCTGTTTATTTCTCCCATCTCTTCTCCAAACGTGTCTCTTGCCTCCCTATTGATTTAGTGCAGCCAGTGAAGTTTTACAGCCTGCATTTAAGGAGGCTGCTGTTTGAAATCCGTGAGGGGCTGCTAATCAGAACTAACTGCAAGCATCAGGTGCAGTCGGTGACTCTGTCCTGGCCTATTGGCTTAAGAGAGCATGAAGGGCTAATTTCATGGCTGATAAAGCTTTCTGTCAAGGAGACTTCCCAAACAAATGAACATTGACTTTTCTTTACTAGGGAAATAAAAAATGGTCTTTTATCACAACTCCCTGCTTGTGCAAGGTAAAAAGTCACATCCCTGTGGGCTGTTGCTGGTCACTTGGGACTATTTGGGAGTTTGCTAAGTTACCCAGATAAGATGATCAAATGAATTTTGGAACCTAATTTCTCTTTGAGTGCTCACTTTCCCTTTGATTTCCTGAACATTTTTTGTTTTAGGTACAGAGCTGATAAAAAAATAGTGGCAAATCTTCTGCAGGCTTTGCATCACTTCCTTAGGCATTTCCTAGGAAACAGGAATTGGGTGCCTAAATCCCTTCCAGAATCTGGATCTTTGTTGCTTCTCCTGTTTTGGTTTGCCAGTTTAGTGGTTCCTCCCTGTTTCATCTGGCTGATCTCTTGATATCACCTATACTCTTAAGACAACTCTTCTGTTCCCCTGCTCTGCCCTGCTCTGGGATTTGATTTCTGCTTGAAGGGAATACCCATTGCCTGAACTTCTGAAAAAAATACTATTGATTATTTCAAAGCACATGGCTGAAGAGGGAATCAGGCCAATTTGATATAATTCAGGTGCCCTTCTTCCATCCATTACAAGTCTTCGACAAAGGAAATTTCTTTCTCTATTCTATTCTTCTATTCCATATTTATTCTTTTTCTATTTTTAAGAAGTATGGTACAGCAAGTAGTTAAGTGTGCAGTTAAAGACTGATACTTTCAAGACAATCATTTACTTGCATAAAATAAAAAGCACCCTCACATTCTTCATGGAACGTG
Source organism: Acanthisitta chloris (assembly GCF_000695815.1). Taxonomy (NCBI): domain Eukaryota; kingdom Metazoa; phylum Chordata; class Aves; order Passeriformes; family Acanthisittidae; genus Acanthisitta; species Acanthisitta chloris. The sequence goes on along the minus strand of NW_008667524.1, from coordinate 222,918 downwards.
GTACATGAAACTTTAAAAAATGGTATAATTTCTCTCTCAGTCTTTCATGTTTTGATGAAATGTGATTTCAGCCAGAAATTCAGACATTTCAAGGACGCAGGCCTTGATTTTAGTACTAAGATCACTGAGTTTCTCGCTCAGCTCCTAAAAGAGCAAATTCCCCTCCAAATCAAAACCTGATCTCTGCTAATTTTATATTCATCATTCTTTTATGAGTGTCTTTTAATAATCATCTGAGGTTTGGTTTGCACTACAAAGGTTACACTGGGAGAGAGATGTTGGCTGAAATCTCTAGTGCAGGTCTTACTCATTTTGGTAATAGGACTTTTGCATTTATAAATTACCTGTGTGAAGGACAGATACTTTTCCATCAAAATGTTTATTTTGCTAGTATAACTTCATTTGCACAGCAGGGATTTTCCAGAAGAATTATGTCTATACGTGTTGCAATTTTCTCTTTCCTGCAATTCAGTAGTGCACCTGAATGCTATAACATGGACTCGACTTTCAAATTAGGCTGCTGAACAACTCCACAAGACAGCAGTAAAACGGTTTAAATCTTTCACTACAAATCCATAGGGTTTACTCTGGTCTTGTACTTGAGGCATTCTCCCTGACAGATCCAGCTGCACAGCAGCTTGTTCAAGAATGGGAATCAAAGGTGCTGGATATGATGCAGACAGGTGCATATCATTGGTAATAGAAACTGGTGTGCTGTGCCTTCACCCTGCCAACCTCTGAGTGACTTGGTTCCAGGTGAAACTTTACTTAATTGTCTACACATTATTTTTCTTGCCACCCTTCTTGAATGGCAAGCTTAAGTTGAGACTTCTTCCCCCATGCTCTCTGCATGTTGGTGGTATTGTATTCATATCTGTTCCTCAATACAGACAGAAAAATTCATGTCACAGAGGCAGACAGTTCTCTCAGGACTAGATGTAGACTTTGCCAAGACCTTTGGGATGATGTGAAAGGGCAGGGAGCAATGCATTTAAAATACCACATATTTGACAGGTTTTTGAATGTTATGAAAAGTGATGCTGAAACAAGCTTGGATTCCTAGTGCATTACATGCTATTGTTAATGGGGGATATTGTCACAGGTAGTAATTATAGTTTGTGCTATCAAACAGGGCTGATTTTAGACAGAATTATGCCCTGGGTTTTTCAGTATTCCTCCCATGGCCTGTCTGAAGATGTTATTTGCAGGTTTCTTGCACTATAGCACAACTCTTTTCTTTGTGGTACACATTTGTTTTCCAGTTAAATTAATAAACTTCCCACTTAGGCAAAAGACATACTTTTGTTGGTGGGCTGTTTACTGCCTTCCTTGTTTTATGTTATGCCTGAGAATTGAAGGCAGCCCTGCAGCCAGGCAGATCAACATAGCTCTGCTGAAATAAATGAGTCTTTGGAGGACAATCAATGGGCCATAATGTGCCTGGATAACTACAGTGACACCTCTAAAAATGTCAACTAGAGATACTGATTCTTTGCAGACATGATCTGCGGAAATGACAAGTTTCATACAGGGTTTGGCATTTCCATTTTAACCACTGGGTTCAAACATATTTACAAGTTACTCTCTTTTCACCACCTTTATGATTATTTTTTTCTTTAAGCCTTTGCAAAATCATAAAACTGGTTGAAGATTAAAATGTTTCATGGTGAGAAGACACACCATCCCCAAAGGAAGTCTCCATTTCCTCTTTCATCATGATTAAAGAACACTACATATGAGAATATTTATGTCAGACTTTATGTCATTGTATATTGTTTATGAATATGCAGTATACACTTACATTATCTGGAGAAATACACTGTGTCCTTTTTGCTTTTCCACTTTCTCCTCTATTATGTTTCCTGTAATATGTTATTGCAAGGTGACTCTTAGAGCTTGCTTCAAAAAAAGAATAGCATGTTTTTTTGGTAAACCAACCTACCTTTGACTTTTAAAAAGATGACAGGGAAAGTAATTGCTAGATTAATTAGTTCTAATATATAATTTTTATTTAAAATGCATTCTGCAAAAATATACTCTATGAGGTTGGAGTCTGTACTGTTTACATGGTACAACTCTATGGATTTTGTTTTCTGAACTGAATACCATTTTGTGAGTGCTGCAATCACTTTTATTTATGGCTGTTTGTTCTGGAAGCAAAGCAGGAATCTGCAGTGGACAATGTGGGACTTGCAGCACATTTCCTTGCTAGGCTAATGAATACGTGCCAGAGAGGGATGGAAGAGAATTATAATTTCTATGGCACCCAGGCCATACACTTGCCAAGGATGGATACCAGACTCTAGGGTCTAAATTTGGGAGTCACAACTGATTTGGACTGCCTGGGCTGCAGGACAGTCAGACATTGGCTCCCAGGACAGTCAACAAAGAAAAGCTGGTGTAACCTGTCAGGTGCTAAAGAGGAGGGTTCTGGCACAGCACTAAGTGGGAGCTGTGATTTGGTAGCCTTAGCAATTAGGGATTCATGCATCACTTCCTCTAATACAAGTGCCTAACTCTAAAGTGCTGTTAAAGGTGGTGATGTGGTGTGAATAGCGTCCTTGCTCCTGGCAGCAGGTGCTAACTTAACAGCTCCACAACCCCCACTGACAAAGGAATGAGTTATTGCACCTCTTCAGCACCCTATTTCAGATTTCAGTCCAGCTTAAATATCCATGAATTTAAGTACCTTAATGAACTAGTCTTTTAGGCAGCTGTTTAAACTTGAGAGTAGGTTCAATGGTGTTTTCTCTGGGTGTTGAAAGACTGAGCCCAGCTGGATTGCCCCAAATGAATACACAAACCAAACGAGTCCTTACTCTTCTCTGGACCTTAAATTTATGCATGGTGAAGAGTCCAGGAGCCATGAGCTGCTCATTGGGGCTTTTTCGGGACATGCCAAAGGAGAACTGCAAGGCAAATAAAAATTCAAGTGTAGGCTGCTCAGCTTTTCTCCCAGTCCTCCTCAAATGGGCAGCAAATGCAGCGTTCTCAGAAGGAAGATGAGTCCATTCGATATGCCCTCACTGATTTTGGTGCATCACTACAGCAATTTGTACAACAAACAAGAAAATAACAAGAAGGTGTTTGGATTTCTTGACAATTGTCACCTGCCACATGCCAAACTTAAAAATATATTTTGGTGAGTTATATATGCTGTCTCCTCTTCTTGACAATCATGGCCTTTTTTATGTTTCGAGACCTTCCCATGTTCCACCTTGCGATTTACTCCCTTTTCCAAGGAAATTGTATTTTAGCTGACTGGCAGCTTCTGCAATTTGCCTGTGTGGTTTGGAGGTCAGCGGGAGAGACGAGCAATCCTCCGCAATGCCTCAAGGTTCTCTGTCTCCAAGTGGAAAATGCAAAGTGATACAAGCCCAGCCCTTCCTCAGAAACATCTGTAAGCTGCAAATATGTGCAGTCCAGTCTATTTACAGGTTCTCCTCTGAGAATTCCCAATTTTACACTGTTCATGTGCCAGTTAGATGCAGTTGGATGAAAAGAAAACAGCTTGGTGATACCTACAGGGTTATTTTGCAGCACACAACAGTGACCTGCCAGGTGCACACTGAAAAGAATATTGTATTCTCTTTGTTGTGACTGCTGGGATACCCTGAGTAGAACACAGTTGAATTGTTTAAATGCAAAAGCCCAAGTTTTGCTTTTAAAAAAATTTAGCAGAGCCTAGAATGAATTATTGGCCTATTTGTCATCCTGGCATGGAAAGCATTTTCCATCTCTCCTCCTGAAGCTGTTCCACTTAGTACAAATAATGAAATATTCAGTGAGCCACAGAAAAAGACTGGCTTTGTAGCCTGAGGAGATCCACTGAGGATATGAAGTCCAGGTGAGTAGCTTTATCATGAGTGTATTGGCCATTCTGGGTATGATCTGACAAAATTGCCATAAAGCATTTTGGCTTTGATCTGGTCAGTCTTTTGTAACAGGAAGAAAGAAACACTGTGGAAAGTTTTTCATTAGCTCCATTATAGGTTTGCAATACAAGTGACAGTTTGTAAGGAAATGGCAATTAAAAGAAACAGCACTGTGATTGCTACCACCTTGCCCAATATACCTCTCACTGAACTGGGCATTTCTAGGGCAAAATGAATTTAGAAATTTAGGCTGAACTGTAACACACTCAAGATTATCTGAACTGGAAAGGGGTCCAGAACACTCTCAAGCTGTAAATTGTTATGTGCCAGAGCAGGTTACACCACTAATAGCCAGAGAGGGAACTGCATGTAAATGAAAACTGAGGTAGACTAGTTTGATACTACTCTTCACAAGTGTGAAATGGAAAG
>NW_008667524.1:210581-218553 GCF_000695815.1 Acanthisitta chloris | reverse complement strand
TTTTATAAATAGTTATTTTAAAAATAACTAAATATTTTAAAATAAAAATGCATTATAATATGCCAAGATTACTCTGTTCCTAAAACTGCATAAATCAAAGTCATCACAGTCTTCAGAGATGTTCAGCAGACCAATATGTAGCCCTGTATTTTCAATTGTAATAAATCTTAAATTAATGTGTGACCAGAGATCCTGGAATAAAAGAGAATAAGTTGAAGAATTTTCTATTAGTCTGAGTTTAATGAGAGACACATCATATCTCCCCAGTTCAGGCATTTGTACTTTCTTTGCAATTATCATTACAGCTAATTAACAGCAAATGCTCACATTTACCAGCTATACTTAAGAGGTGATGATACCAAGGAGGAGTGGGGAGGAAGAGAGATGTAAATTTTTAATACCTTATTTGCCTTAAGTCCACATGGGAACCATGAATAATTGATGGTAATGGTGGTTAACCCTGAGCCCATAAAAGAGATCTTTACATGTTATCCATTCCCCAACCTCCCCCATAACATCTCTCCCTGACACAGAAAGTGGCTTTTTGAGGCACTAAGCTGTGATGAGAGTTGCTACTACCAATTAAAGATGTTGAGTGACAGGTGCTTTCTATGCAGAGGCTTCGTGAAAATGCTGTGGCTTTCACCCTTTCTCCAGCTTCTTGTCACAAGAGCTGGAGATTGGTGTCCTCTCGGATTTGCCACCTGATCTGCTCAGGGAAAGGCTGGAACTTGCTTCAGTCACAATTAAAACTGGATGAGCTTAATGGGTGTCAGTAGCAGTGTCAGTCTTTGCCATCTTTGGTCACTGTAACTTGAGCGTGTTAGGGATTGATGGTACAGGCTGTTCAGTTGGCTGATGACCTTCTGCATGGGGATGGCCAGTTGTTTTTTCCAGCTGGACAAAGACATGTGAATTAAGACATTGCCCAGAATCTAGTGAAGCCAATTGGACTCTCAGCTTACATTTGTACAAAACTAAAATGAGAAAGGAGCTGTTCTCTTGACTTAGGGGCAAAATGCCAAACCTTCATCTCTTCCCCCCAAGGTGTTGTCTGCAGGGCTTAACAGATGCAGTTTCTGGTCCAGTCTGTTTCCTGAGCTTCGGCAAAAGTTCACTATCACATGAAAAAACTGTGCTAGAGAACATGGTGGGAAAGAAAAAAAAGCTAAACCAAACCAGATTGGGCAATCATGAAATCATGAATCTCGCTCAATCTGCTGATATTGGGATAGCCACTGTGGCACCTGAGCTGACTAATGCTGCTGACAGAAGTTGTCCTATTGATAACATGGGATAAAATGTTTCTAAAATCGTGGTAGCTAAAGTAGGCCTTAATGACAAGGCAGCTAAAGTAGGCCTAGTGACAAGAATGACCATTGTCTTAGTAGAACAATGTGAACCTACACCTGTGTACCTACCTGTGTACGTACACCTGTGTACCTACCTGTACATACCCACCTGCATAATAGAGAATTATACAACCATAATGGAAAAAGGGAACTCGAACTCATGCTTGGATGAAATCAATAGAACAATAGCAAAATAATGATTAACGTATGATTATGTGAAAGAAGAGTATAAAAATGTATCCATCTCAGATCCATGTTGGAGTCAGATTTGAGTCTGTACCCCAACTCCCAGAGCTCTTCAATAAAAGCACCCATATAATCATTCAGTGATTATGTGTTTTCTATGCTAACACTATTAGTCTGTAGTCTCTACCAGAGGATACTGGGCCAGGATAAACCACCAGTCATACAGTTCAACAAGCATGTTCAAATTTTTCTTGAACATCATGGGGTGTCCTAGAACTGTCAGGGAGCTCCCAGGTTTTGATATCAGAGCTAGGTCAGATTTGGCTTTTTCGCTGCTGAGCTATTATCCTTGTGGTGTAGGAAAGTCAAAGACTGGGACACTGCCTATGTTGGATTGCTTTCTTAACTGAAAGTGGAAAGGAGAGTGTGCCATGGGGGCTGAGAAACTCTATATGGTTCAACTCGCTCCAGAAGATGCCTGTGTACTCTGTTAGTTTGTTTTTGGCAGAGGTACCAAAGATATCTATTAAAAAGGCTCCATCTCGGTCCTAAAACTCCATGAAGGTGTTCGACTATATCCTGCTCCTAATACTCTTCAGTAACACAGGCAAGAGATCTGAAGGAGTTCCTCTTTTCACCTCCAAAGCTATTCTTATTTGAGGGACCTGATACATTGGTTAGCCTCCCACACAAGGGTGCAGAGATGGAGAATCCCATAGTCCATCTTCTCCAGTTTGGCCAGTTTATGGAGCTGAAATTTAATGCATTTCTCAAAAAGCTTGTGCACTGTCTAAACCCCATGCAGAAAAAGAGCAAACTCAGAACTGTTGGATACACAATGAATTGACCAGATCTCTGCTGGAGGTCAGGAAGAACCAGATGTTTGACTCCACATGTCCAGCAAGGTGCATTAGCTCCTAGTCACTAAGGCAAACTGAAGGAAAGGCTCAGACAGTGGGTGTCCTCATGGGCAGGTGGATAGTGGGGAGCATGCTGGCATTTTTGAGGCAGGTACAGCCATTGCACTTTGTGTTCCTGTGTGAACACCAAATTGTGCCTGTTTTATGGATTACATTCCAGCAGCGTGAGATTTGGGACCGATGAAGAGCCTCTGGTGAAACATTTTCCTCTGAAACATTTAGTGTAGTCTGGCTTTATAGAATGCCTCCTCTCAGCACCACATCAGAGCTGCTGGCCCTTGCAGGATCAGTCGGCCAAACATGGAGCTGATGAAACAGAGGGGCAGGTTCACCCAGCGAGTTGTCTCTTGTCCTTATCAGCTACTGGGGGACATTGAACACAGACAAATGGTAGAGAAAACTTACTGTCAGTGCTTGCTGTTCTCTCTGGGAAGATGGGGAATAGAGGTAAGGCTTTCACTGCTGACATTTGCTCCCAGGAAATTTGAGTGCATGGGTATCTCTTGGGTCAGCTAACCTCACACAATTTTAACCCTGTTTTGGCCTTTAAAGGTCCCTAAAAAGAGTGATTTATAACTCAAGTCTCCTTGTTATATCTCTGCTCTCTGTCTAGGCACCTTTCCTCTCTGGAAAACTGGCAGAGCCTGTGGTTGCTGACATGTATATTGACCCCAGTGGCAGCTGCAGTCCAGCACTCTGTTAAAGTCCAGTGCTTTGAAGTGAAGACATGAATGGAGCTGCCTGATTCGAAGGAGCCAGTGGGATAAATCTCCTTTCTGCATCACACAAACCAGAGAAGCAGTATCCTGGTGAGATGGTCGGGGAAGACAGAGAAAATGTGATAAGCTGAGTTAAATAGCACACTTGCTCTCTGCTCCAACACCCAGCTGTCTTGTACAAATGGGTTGGGTTTTTTTCTTTTTGCTGCCTGGTGTTGAGAAGGGATTTTTTCAGCAAGTTACTGAGATAGAGCTCAACAATTATTTTCATTTTTTGTGCGTGTTTTTCCCCTTGCAGGGCTTTTTGCCAAACTGGGAATAGGTGAAAATCCATATGCAAACATAGTATAGCCAGTCAGGAAAAAGGATGTGGATTCAAGAGTATTAGTTCAATGCAAAGTTCTGAATGTAAAAGTTCAAGTTTCCAGGGCTAATCAGGGAGGAACATATTTCTGTTTCATCACAGAGCCATCTTTTGCTGTAATGGTTCCATTTCAGATCCCTTCCAACACGACAGTGCTGTTCACTGCTGGGACCTTCTCCAGTGGGTGGTGAGGGCTTGGGCAGGTAGGGATGGGTGTGGGGTTTCTCTGGTGCCTCCAGAGAGCTGATTACCTCCTTTCCTGTTTCTGAGAAAACAATCCTGCTTCCCAGAACAAAGTTGAGGCATTACAGGAAGGCCATCAGGGATGGGTGGATGGTTGAAAACACCACTGAGGGCTATACTGTCTGCTGGCATTAGTGTCATTTAATCAGTTTGTCTCTGCTTTGAATTTGGGTCTGCATGAGTGGAGTTGCTGAGGAAGAAAGCTGTCACCAATGAACACATATGCTGCTGTATCTGAGGAAGAAACTGACTTGGGTGATAGGTGAGGACTCCAGTAGGAACAAAGTGCCTCTGCCAGCTTACAGTCCTCTCCTTCACACAAGGTCTGCAAAAAAGGAGAACTTTCCACCTCTTTTCTAGACCCAGCTTTTGAAGAATCTGTTGTTCTTTGGGCTGTGTAAACTGGCAGGGAGGCAGGCCAGGAGTTACTGAGGGCAAGGAAAAGAAGTTTCCCTTTCTCTCTCTCACACCAGCCTGACTGTTTCAGTAGTTACCCACCAGCACAAGCACAAGGAAGGCTTTCACCTTGCAGCTGCACCAAAGTAACCTCTGTGTCTGGAGAAGTTTACTTGTTGGTATAAAAACCAGCAGGCAGGAGAAAAAAGAAAGGTTGAAGGAAATACTGTGTTTAATCCAGCATCCTCCACAGTGATGATTAACCTTTCTTCTGCTCCATCTTAATATCTCTGTAATTGGCAGTTGCTTTCCAGTAATTTTTATTTCCCATGTGTGCCAGGAGATATTCCAGCTTCTTTCTTTGAAGACTAGATTTCATCTGGGTTGTATTTGGTGTGAGGCAACAGATCTGTAGCACATACTGATTGAGTAGCCTGCAGTGGATTTGGCTGCAATGTAGGGGCTGCAGCGCTGTGCTATGTGGATCAGCTTCCATGCTCAGGGCTTCAATGAAAATGGTCTGGTAAGGCACTGAGGGCCCCATCTGCACAATGGGAGGGATGCAGTGTTGGGAAAGGTGAAGGTTCCGCGTGGGGAAGCAAGCAGCCGACTCTGTGTGGGTGATACAGCAAGCTCCAACTTTATTGTCCAACAGGCTCTTTTTTATACAATACAGGACAGGCATATAACTATCAATCATTTATAATTGGCTAAGCTCTAGAGATAGCATTCAGGTACTCTCCCTACTTGCAGCTGCAGCTGTGAAGATTATCTCTTGCTTTCCCAGGCTTGGGTGCATTCCTAACTGTTTGTCTTGAACTTGTTTGTCTCACCCTCAAGGATGACTTACCCCTGCCATCTGCCCAGCTGAGTTACTCCCTATCTATATATAAGTTACTATCTCCAGAGCCTTGCTTGTACACTGCATTCCCAGGTGCGTTCCCAGGACTGTGTCCTTGCTCTTTTTAGCCTTCCCCAGGTGCATACCCAGGATCATGTCCCGCCATTCTCCAACAATGCAGGATGAAGCTGGGCAGAGGAAAAGAGATCAGTTGCTTTCTGTTGTTGAAACTTATGTGAAGCCCACCCCATTGTGGTTAGAAAATAGGAGAATTTTCCTCTCCAGTAGTGTTAGAGCAGATGGTAAACCAAAAGGTTGGACCAGTTGGAGAGAAGATTTGCTTTGGACTGCTCTGCTGAGCAGGAGTTAGAGTTTGCCTTGAAGGCATAGTCCAGGGAATATGCAAAGCTTGTGATAATTTCTGGCACTATAAGGAATATATATGCAACAAATAAACTCAGGGGAAGGTGATAGTTCGCAAGAAATGCCCAATGACATTCAAGGGCTGTCTAATTTCATTAGTCATGGCCATTAGAGTCAAGCATACACCTACTTCCCAAGAACCCATCAAAAGCTTTTTTCAAACCTGCAGCACACACCTGCCAGTGATCTGCTACCTTGGCTTTAAGTTGGATGTTATCCTTCTGCTACCTCCATCCCTTTGGTGGACCAAGCTGAGACAGGTGGAATTAACATTACTCCCATTTGCAGAAAAGTCCTGGTAGCATTCACCCTGTTTAATGGAATGTTAACTCTGTCTTCAGATTGTAAGGATCCATGTGGAGAGCAGGCTGCAGCCTATGGCAAGATGCCCAAGTTAGCTTTAACCTGACTGGATTGTGGGCTGCAAAAAGCTCAAACAAATTGCAAATTCTAGGTAAGGATTTATCAGGCCTTTTTTCATTATCCTCTCTTAAGTGGATTAGACCATGCTGGCAGAAAGAGAACAGTCATGGAATGAGTGTAAACTCATGCCAGATCTGAATATATTTGTCAAGTTATTATACACAGAGCAATAAGAGGCAGCAGGATTCCAGTAATAGTCAACTTAATGTGTTGTTAGTTTCAAGTGATTGTACATCTCTTCCCTGCAGAAGAATTGTTCGCTACACAAGCACATCACATTTAGGAATAAATAAAAACACACTCTAAATCACAACATTAGTGTGGCCTCATTTTCTGTCTCCTGGGACAGTACAGATCCAGTGAACAGATTCTGGGTGAATCCTGCTTCACTGGGATACTGTATGCAGTCCAAGAGCATCTGTAAACCTTTCATAATGCATTAAACATAGTTAACAAAGATCTATGCCTGTCATGGGTACCTCTTCTCCAAAAAGACAGTGGATTTCTTGCCAGCTTTCCACTGCAGACTCCATTTTCTCTTTCCCATTTCAGAAGACACACTTTGGAAAAAAAAATTTAAAATTACCTCCTGTCTAAAGGAAAAGGCTCATGTTGAGCAGAGAATTGCACTCCAAAACCCAAACTGTTTGGGGCCTGCTATTTTTGAATTGTGAATCCTAGGAATAAAATTAAGAAGAACACAAACAAAAAGAAAGGTACTGATGACTCTGAATATTTTGGGAACATCTTACACAGCTTCAGGTCTGATCTCCAAAACAACTTGCCCCAGAAACTCTATGTGAAGTTTATAATGAGATGTGTTATGTTCACTAGGAAGGGAATAAACTTTGCTAATCAGTATATGAACTTTACTGTCCTGGCAGTGCAAGAAACATTTGACAAGTTGCTCTCCAGTGATCTGGATCCCCTAATGGACCCATCATAGAGTATGAGAGATGTGTAAAAATCTCAAATGACAATTTAAAACCTTCTTTTGTATTAAAAAGAGACAAAATATTCTGTCCTTTTTCCTTATGGAAATGGCCTTAAAATATTACTCTATTGCTGGGACTGACAAGTCTGTGAGCTAAAATAAATAGGTAAAATCACAGCTTGCCTGAAACCTCACCAGCTGTGCTGCTGCCTGATGCCTCCCCAGCTACCACACAACAACTCCTAAGTCAATTAGGCTCCTGGCAGAGCTGTGTGTGCATTTGATGGGAGCTGCCACATTTTTGGAAATTTGGACCCTTTTTTAAATATTAAACTTCACTCTGAATTTCTTAGGGCTCTGATGAATGTTTCCAGAAATAACCATGTTCTATTTAATGGTGTTATCTATAAGGAAGGAAGCAAAATATCTGAAAAATATAACAGACTTTTCAACCTGAATCGAGTTCTCTACTAGTGTTTTCTTTACATGCTTGTGTATTTTTCCTCTTTCCTCTGCTTAGATTCATAACCTGGAGCTGGCAGGTTCTTGAAGGTTTACAAAGCCACTTTCTCCCTGTCAAAATACATTTGTTATGGGAGACACAAGGAAAGGGCTGGATACCAGTGCACGAATAGCAAGGAACTCCTTAAAAGTAGAGTAAAATAGAAATACATATCTAAGAAAAAGTCTGTAAATTCAAACCCAGACCCTCACTGAATTGTTTAAAAGTGCAAATTCTGCCATAAGCTTCCCACTTGGATTAGGACACATAGCAGTAAGGCCTCAGCATGTGTTTTAGGAAATACTTTTAGTCTTGATTTCAGTCATGAAAATGGCTCAGCATATCTATAGGCTCACTGAAGTCAACAGGATCAAGAACACAACGTAAGTTAAAAAAGCATCTAAGTAAACTGAGAGGCAGTACCTCTCAACAGGGAGATCCACCCCTTTTTGGTGGACCTTCCACCTGCAAATGACCGAGACCTCCTGGAAACTAAGATCTCCTAATTTCCAAATCTATACCTTACTATGAAAGACAAGCTTTATTTTCTGTTATCTTTATAATGAGCAAAGTAGATGTTTGTCTTTTTCCCTTAACTTTTAAATTGTTGACATCTGCATTTAGTGTTTGAGTGTATGTATATATTTACCATTAAAAATGAAACACAAC
>NW_008667524.1:206774-210549 GCF_000695815.1 Acanthisitta chloris | reverse complement strand
ACTCTTTCTTTAATCATTTAGTTCCACTGATTTAGACACATTGTTTTTCATAATTAGCCCAGCAGATTAAGAGCATGACAATCTGTGCAAAGGCTTATTAATCATTGGCAATAATCATCAGCAACAGAACTGCAAATGCTTTTAACCTAACTGTGGGGAGAAGGGAGCAGGGAAGGATTGTCTGATTTTTTTCCCTCTCTCTCTCCCAATCTGACATACCCTGTAATCTGAAACAATTATCGACAGTTTAGTTTACACTAGAATCTTTAGTACACTCTCCTCTACTTTTAGTTTCCCTCTAATCTCTAGCCAGCTGCAAGCAGATACCTCATCCTGGCAACCTTGTGCTTTGCTTGCTTTCCCAGATTTTCATTTTCTTGTGGCAATTTCGCCCCTTCAAAAACATTATTCTCTTGAACTCCTTCTTTACTGTTCCCTCTGTATCATTTAAAGGGATAAAATCCTATCATTGCTCTGTCTGAGAGCCAGAACTCCAGCAAGAGACCTGTATTTTGATGGCACATCAAACAATGTCACTGATAGAGCTCTCAAGCAGAAGAGTGAGAGGAACCTGTTCTGTCCACAAGGGGAGGGCTTTGCTTCACCGGTGTCAGGTCTTCTCTGAGGCTGCTGTGTGTAGATATATTCTGTTTTATGAAAACAATGTAAGTAGGGCAAGGAGGAGCTTTACAGCATGTGATATTCTGGCAGATGAAGTGTGAAGTCCTAAGAAATAAGACAAAGACTCATTTTACATGAAGTAAAAAAGCCAGTCTTGTAGAAAAAATGTACTTCTGACTCCCCTTGAGATAAGTGTAGTTAAGGATAAAATATGCCAAGAAGTGAGGTAAAGAAGATTTGGAGGAAGTCATTTGTCATGCAGGACAATGACAGCCCTCTTTTAATTGGTCTCACAAAACCTAGTAACCAGGCCATGTATTTTGACATCCAGTTACTGACACCTCCATAATTTGAATATGTGCAGATAACATTCTCAAACAATGGAAACCCCACAGCCTATTTACAGGTGTACCTGAAGGTGTCACTTTTAAAGGGAAAGCCACTTTCTCTGGTATGAAGAGTGTGGGAATAGGGTTGCTGAAGAGCTGCCAGCTCTGTAACAGGGCTCAGTGTGCAGAGGACAATGAGTGAGGATGGGAGTGAAAGGAGGGGAAAGGAAAATACTTCATATCTGCTTAAGAACCCCATTCCCAGCCCTGTACAAACATGCATACATTTTCTCCTGAAAAGCAGTGATCAGCCATTGCACAAGTAAATTCTTGTTGGTGATGTGGTTTGTGAGATGACACACACTGGCTTGATGCTGCTGGAGCACTTGGTACCAGCCAGCCATGTTTATACAGGGGGTTTTGTGTGTCATTCCCTGTCTGATTGGTAGAAGGAAAGCTGTGGGGGTTTTTTGTTTGTTTGTTTGGGTTTTTTTGCTTTCCCCAAAGGACCCTAACTATTTGGATAATTTATAAATCTCATGTTTCGTTACATATAGTCTCATGAGAAAAAAATGTATCCTTTGGCTGTTACATCATAGTGTCTTCTCTGTATTAATTTCTCCTTTAGAAATCTTGCTGGGAAAGTGAAATACATGGAGTAGGAGCAGCCATTTGATATCCCTTTGGAGATTAATCCAGAAATAAGTGTTAGTACTTTTATGTCTGATGATCACTTAAATCTACAACTGTGCTGGTGCCTCAGTGCCTGCTGGCAAGACAAATGAGATCCCAAGGTTGGAGCAAACTGGGGAACTGAGGAACAGTGGCAAAGGGAATAAATGGTTTGGAAAATGCATCCGAAACTCCTCTGGGAGCATGTGGTGAGAAAGCTATCCTGACTCACTGTACCAACCTGCAGTATCTGGAATAAGAGTAGTTAATGCAAATAAAAGTTGACTAAGCTCTTATTTAAAGGTCATGTTACATGATGTGCCTCACTTTAAGTAAATATATACATCCGATAGAGATTTGAGACTGAGATGTTCAAAGAACACCCAAGGTTTTCTTCTGTCAAGATTAAAGAGCTCCACTTTATCATTTAACAAGCAGATTTTGAAAATCTGCCTTTTGGCTTCAATAGCAAAAGTCCTAATCTGAGAGTAATGTATATGCTTAATTGTCTTCAAAAATGAAAGTCTCAGAAAAAAACATACAGTGATAACAGTGGAAGGGACAGCTGGTGTTACTGTGTCCAGCTTCCTGGCACTGCAGGCAACTATTTCACATCATTACTTTTATACACTGAATCATATTTCCTCCAACTCTAGTTAGGAAGTTAGCCTTCCCTGTGGCTGACTGTTCTTTCCATCTTCACTGTTGTATTGGACAGGGAAGATTATTTTCTTATTTTTCAGCTCAAGAGTTTTTATGGAGAGGTCACAACTGTTGCATGTTGCTAAGGTCAGATTCAGAGGCTTAAAGTTGCCAAGCTCCCATTTTGCTTCTCCTCTTAGCTCTCTTTACTCCATATGGGTCATACATTTGTTGTTGCCAAAGCCTATAGACCCATCCATAAAATCTTGACGGATTTATTAAAAATCCTTGTACCTGTAAGTTCAAAATGGTGGGGTGAAGACAGTTTGACTTCTTCAGGTTTATCTCGTTCAGTTCCAAATTTTCCTTTGCCTAGATATAGTCATGCTTTCTCTGCACTATTGTCCTCACCCTGCATTTGTCCCCACTGCCCTTATTGAACACTGAGGCGAAGTATGCAGGACCATGCTGAGATCATCTTTCATCTCTACTCTATCCTCACTGCTTAGTGGCCCTATCTGTTGCCTGTCACCTGAAGGAGTATCTGAGCCTTAGGATTATTGGTTGCATTTATTTTTCACCATATGGCTGGAAGCCAGTCTACCTTAATGATACTATACTCACTAGTCTGTCTCTCCCTCTAATAACATTGCAGAAATTGCTATTCATATCCAACTCTGAACCTGGAGGGGGAAGCATCTATAACAAACTCCCAGCACTACTCACTAGAATCTCTTGTTAACCTTTCTGTAAGCAATTTTACACAAATGTAATCTATTTTATCCATCCTACTCCTTCTCATTCATTCTGCTGCATCAAGCAAAGCCACTTAGCCATCTTTGCCTTTCTTTCTGTTTCCAAAACCATTTAACTATGGTCATTATTTTGTTATGTTTATGTTATTCCTTTTTTTTCTGATTTGACATATAGCATCTGTTGTTCTGGGACCCTTGCTTTATTGCCTATGTACCATACCTTGGATTAACATACAAAGTTATTCTGGTAATCCTCAACATCTTGACCAGAACAGGCAAGGTCTTTTTAGCAACTGTATCACCATCCTGACAACTAGAGAGTCTCAATATGTGTTTGTCTCATGACATGTCTCTGTTATTACATGCTGAAGGAGCCAACATAGACCACTGCGCAGTGAGAAACTTTGTTTTGGTACAGTGTGATCATTATAATATGCCAGTCCCAGCAGTACTAGGCTTCCTTTCTCTTTGCTGTTCATTCTCCTATTCACTTCTATTCCCTTAATTTCCTTTTTTTCTTGTGTATTTGATTTTCCTTTCACTCTGTGGTAAATGCAGGGGGGGACTCAACACACATAACTCTCTTCCTATTATTTAGTTTGAAGCTTATCTACTTCGACTCATCTGCCTTGACCTCATGATGCCTTGGCAGAGGTCAGCAACATCCTGACTTGCACTGAGAATATTACAGACAGTTGTGCACAACACAGGAAACGAGGAGGCAGCCCATGGAATTGTGAAACAGTGGACAGAAAG
>NW_008667524.1:164194-206754 GCF_000695815.1 Acanthisitta chloris | reverse complement strand
ACTGCACCATTAAACTGTTGAACTCAGGATGTATTCAAACAGAGGAGCTCAAGAAGAGATTTAATGAATTCTAGGAAGAAAAATCTGCAAAAGCTTTTATGCACAAAGAAACAACCTGAGGCACAGAAGGATTCTTTGAGCCTTTGATTTTCAGGGAGCACCACTCCAGGGATGTGTTGCTCTGTCCTTTTAATCCGTCTTTAAGCTTCAAATCATGGTCACTAGCTGGGATAGGACCCTGAACTAGGTAGAATTCATGAAATTCAGATAATCTTGGATCACTTAGGGAGAGTTTACCCTTCTGTGCAGCTCCAATTTGTAGACGTTTTTCTGGTTGTACAATTTTAATGATGAATTTCTGGATTATCAACCTTTTTTTTTTTAAATAAGGCAAATGGAAATGAAAATACCCATCTTGCTCTTGCTGAATATGTTGACTATGTATTCTACAGCCAAATCTGTAGAGCTGGCATTACACAACAGTATAAAGTAATATTTGAGTCAGTGAGAGGTTGCATTTCCCATCTGGCCAGGCTCATTTGTTTGGCTAGTCTAATGCACTCTGCAAAGGGGAGAGAGAGAGAAACTGCTTCTGCCCTCTGAAAAGCAGAAAGTATTATGAAAAATAATGAAATACAGTACAGTCCTGATTATCCAGATGCCATAGGGAAAGCTGAATAAGCTTGGATAACAGAGGTTTCAGAAATTCAAGGGATTTGTCAGCATAATTAATAGATATCAGGGGACATGACCATGTTTTGGATAATAGAAAGCTTTGGACAACTGAGAGGCAGATGACCCAAGGTTATTTTGTAATACTGAAGCCATGTTGTAGCTTCCATAGCTCTCATCTTAAAAGTCTTTTCTAGTACCTGTTTCCTATAAGAAAATACATTCTGCTTGAAAGAGAGAGAAAGAGACAGTAACCACCATGGGTACTACATATAGAAAAATAGAACCAAGAATCTTGAGGTTACTGAGGAAGGGAACAATAACTAGTAATGTTTATATCTTTTTTTTTTTCTTCATAAGTCATTAATTTACTCAAACTACACAAAGGGATAAGCTCCTGTTTGCTTTAATTCCCTAGGGCTTACCAGTTTTTGTTCTGTCAAAAAGCTGCCCTTGCATGTGCTTTTTTAGGTACCATTCACAAACCATTGCTGGGTAACAGCCGGCAGAATCCAATATTTAAATAGAAACATTTTAATGGCATTTAGAATAATTTATTCCCATTCCATTTGCAAAGCTAAACTATGTTCTGCTCTAAACATAAGCACACAAATAGATAAATGGATTGTTGTGCAGGCATTACACTGTCAAAACTAACATTGGCTGATCAGAGGGCACGATTACATTTGGCTTCTCACTCTGCAAATGTTGCTTTTCCCCAGATATTGGAAATGTTTTTCTACATCTCCAATGGAATTTTGTTCATTGCGTTTTGAGAAAGTCCTCATAATGAACAAAATTATTTTCCATACTTGGGATTTGAAAATAAACCTTAGCTGATTTTAAGCTTTAAGACATTAAGAACTAATAAAGGTTTGGTCAATCTGATTGTCTGTGAAGCTGTCCAGAGACCACCTCTTTCTGACAAGACAAGCAGCAAGTGTGCAAATCAATATAATAATGTTCTTTTGAAAATGATTTTAAGAATTACTGTATTTAGAAATATATTAATATCTGTAAAAGCTCCATTGTTTTTTCTACAAAAATCCCAAATTAACATTTTTACCCTCAAAATACATACACTCAAAGTGCTATTTCTGACAGACAAATTCTGATCCTATCGATTTTGTTGTTATACTTCATGGCTGAATACTTAATCCGCTGATAAGTAATGCAATGGTTTAACCTACTGGTTTCAAAATCCCACTGAAGAGAATGCCTCCCCTTGTTTTTCATCTAGATGCTACATCTGTACATCAGCTGCAGATTTGTCTCCTTTGTAATGGTGTAGCTACTCTTGTGCAAAGTGACCACAGAATATTGGCACACTGGTTAAATCAGCTTTGGTATTCTCACTCAATGAAAAGACAAGGACTGCTCTCTTCTTTTTCCTTTCCTCTACCACTGCTTAAGTTTGTGTGGCTACTTCTGAACTTCATGGGGAAACAAACTTAGGCTAAAATTGAATTTTTCTTCCCTCCCACCTCCAGGAATAGCTGTGGAACTGCTAAGTGTTTTTGTTGTGTTTATCATTAACTTTTATGAATATGACTCATCATCTCTATTAGCAACAAAGTTAGGACAAAAGCATGGAAAACATAACTCACTCCTTGGCAGGTATCATTGTACAAACACAAGCTAGAGAATGCTTTGCTTTCTGTGAGGAAGGTGCAGAAAGGATCAATTACTAGAACTACATACATCCGTGCTTGAAATTAAAATATGATGCAAGTTCAAGGATATATAATGCAGAGCTAGTTTTTGAATATCCAGGCTTCACAAGAGAGTCAGTTCAGGACCCGGGGCATTTTATTTGGTATATTCATTTTTCAAGTGATCCATGGTGAATTTAAATGGTGAAAACTCATACATCTCTTTTTTAATTTACTGCAGCAAAACAACTGGGTACTTCCTACAGTAAATCCACTCAGATGATGAACATGCATGAGGTGGTTTTGTTGGTTTTTTTTCTTTTTTCTATCAACAACATATTGCTTGCATCAATGAGTTTATGACATATGAACCCATAATACTACTTCCTGGACTGTACAAAGAGAAAATGACTAAGGGAAAAGTCCTGCAGCAGCACCCCATTACCTAAAACACTGTTAGAGCAGCCTGAAGGAGGAGGGCCAGAAGAAGGCTGGCTGGGATTCTGGGAGTTTACCAGAGCAAGAAACACAGAAACTGAAATCTGGGAAGTGAGGACTGTGCAGCGTGGGGTCTTGTCCTATGTCTGGCTTCTGAGCCAGCTCTGGCTCCAGTGACAAACAGGGCAAAGCCCAGAGCTGCAATCACATGGTAGAAACTGTGTGGTATGGCACTGCTTTCTTCAAGGCAACAAATAAATGATTTTAGGAAAAAAAAAGAAAAATAATCCAACAAATGCATCCTAAGAAAATTTCTTATTGCATTATGAAACATAAGGACTATCTGGGTTGTCAGCCAAAGAACAGTCTTGACTCCTTGGGGTTTGATAAGAAAAAAAATCCAACCAGCTGACAGACAAAAGAATTCCTCCAAGCATGAAAGGAACATTTTATTATTATAAATATACAGGAAATTTGAACCAGCTGAAGTTAAAAATATCCTTTTCACAAACAGCCACTCAAAAATTTGTTTTGACAGAGTTTTTATGCAATTATTTTAACTATTAACTGATATGAAAACCTGACTTAATGACAGAAGTCTTTATGTGCCTGTATCCTAGGTGATTCTCATCTCCTTCCAACATCCCTGTCACTAGCATTACACACACACAACCCTAAGGACTTGATAGAGAGATGTAAATAGTCAGTTGTGAAGGACTTGATAGAGAGATGTAAATAGTAAGTTTTTTATTTGTTCTAGAGGTCTTGTTACACATGTTGATACATATACTATTAAAATATAAAATGGATATTCACAACCAGGAAGGGGGTTGCTTGCCTTGTATTCCTATTTTCTGGATAACCAAATGTAATATATCAGGATAAAACATATTTTGCAGGTCTTGACCAATTTTTCCAATCTAACAACATGTATTTCAGTGAAAATTTCAGAGTTGGACCCGATATTTTTGTTATTACATCTGTTGTCTTGCTTACATATACATGAAAGGACCTTCATAATTCTAGCAGCAAGTATGCAGTTAACATTGTGGCCCTAAGACAGTGTCAGAGCACAAAGAACCTGCAGGAGAGGACACATGTGCAGCAGCCTTCTAAACAGCATAGGAATGATTGCAGCAGTGTGGGGTGGTGCTGGTACAGGTAGGCAGGTCAGGTGAAGGCTGAAATGGAAGAATGGATGAATGTGGGAGGAGGTGATCGAGAGATCAGCAAGGAGACTGAGAGGGCAGGATGAGGGAGCCATGGAGGAAGGAATAATGAGATTAAAGGATCAGAGAGTTCAGTAGAAAACTAGCTTGGCAGGGTAGGTGTCGGAGAAAGTTCAAGGAGGTCAATGTACTCTTGTTGGAGAAAGCAGTGATGCACCACAGGGGAGGAGTACGCCAGGCTGAAGCAGCCAGGAAGGCCACTCAGAAGTGGCCTCAGAAATAGGCACTAAGATCGTGAGCTTAATTGCTAAACTATTTGAGCAAATTAATTATGTAAATGCTGCATGTTCCTTATTTAACAAATGGAAAATTAAAGAGGCTTAAATTGCAAAGCAAACAGGAATTAAACCTGCTGCATCTGCACATGTGTATATGCACCTGGATACCAAATCACTGCTTTTCATGGCCAGGGCAGTTTGCTTCAGTGGTATCAGCTGAGAGATAAAAAAAAGAGTGGTGATCTGGCACACTGGTGAAAAAGCAGTAGCTGGTGCAATGCTTTTAGGGGACACACTTTCAACTAAAACATAAATATTTTAATTGAGTTGTTTTCCATAAATCTATGGATTTATTTCCATAAATCTATGGAAAATAGATTTCTATTTTCTAGAAATCTATTTTTAATATATATGTATGTGAGAGAGTACTAGAAGCCAAAAGTTAAATCCTGTAGTATATAAACATACATGCATGTATATTGTTTTTGGAAATCAATTTGATGTAGGAGTTACTCGTTAAGCCTCTGCAGTTTTTAATTAAAAGAAAAAGTAAGAAGGCTGGATAAAACACACAATACTGATAGGAGCAGAAAAGGGTCAGGCAGGGCTGCCAGCCTTGAAATTCAGATTAAGGCAATTACTCAAACCAAAGGTACAAGCAAGAAAGCCAGATGTAGTGAGCACTCAAACAAACACTTTCTCAGAGGACAGCAAGCAGAGTGAAGAGCTGCCATTCACCCCCAGTGTGATGTCCTAAGGCTGAAATATAACAGCTGGGGAATGACTGCAAAATTTTGACTGAAGTGCAGATCAGTTTGGTGTTGTGGTTCTGTTCACGGCATGTGGAATAGGTTCAGTGCTTGCAGAGAGAGTGGGGAGAAGGCAGGTTCTCCCCTTGACAGAGGCTGTGTATGTGCCTGGGGGTTGCTTAGGCAGGGTGAAAGTGCAGATACCCACCTGTAGAAATGCAATGGAAACAAAAATTAGGTTGATTCTATGTCTTGTGACATCCTCCTTCTCACCTTGTCATCTAATAACCTTTATCTATTTCACAGGTGCTAACTTCTCATGTCTTTCTCTCAGTTCCTACATTCTGTTTCCCCTTGCTAGCTTCATTTCTACTCCTCTTGGGTACCAACCTTCCCTTCCCTTCAAGTACATGATTGATTAAAACATTTAGGTTAACCTGAGGGCGATAATTTCTAACCAGTGGTCACAGCTTGAGTCTTTCTGCATCTTTGTTGGGACTGATGAAGGAACTGCATACCTAAGAGCTTGCAGGCTCTTCTACCCCTAAAGGGTGTTGTCTACAGACCAGGATGCTTAAAACACAGCTGCATTTTTCCCCCTCATTAAAGTAAATTTCCTGGGAAAATCCACCAAGATTTTAACCTGAACACTGCACTGAATCCCCTACGTGGCAATTCTCTCTCTTTTGACCAAAGCCAACAAAAATATCTGCTCCAGTCCAGAAATGAGTGTGACCCAGGAAGAACCTGCAGTTCCCCAGGGTAGGAATGATAAAGCCTTTTTGTCAGCTTCCAGGCTGTGCTGGTTTGAGCTGAAGTAGAGTTAACTTTCTTCACAGAGGCTAGTATGGGGGCTATGTTTGGGTTTTGTGCTGAACACAGAGTTGATAATGCAGAGATGTTTTTGTTATTGCTGAGCAGAGCTTACACAGAGTCAAGGCCTTTGCTGCTTTCCGTACTGCCATGCTGGCAAGGGAGTTGGGGGTGCATGGGAGATTGGGAGGAGACACAGCTGGGACAGGTGATCCAAATTGACCAAAGGGATATTCCATATGACATCATGCTCAGTATATAAGGTGGGAGGAAGAAGGAGGAAGGGGGGACATCTGGAGTGATGGCGTTTGTCTCCCCAAGGGACTGTTACGCGTGATGGGGCCCTGCTCTCCTGGAGATGGCTAAACACCTCCTGTCTTGAGGAAGCAGTGAATTAATTCCTTGTTTTGCTTTGCTTGTGTGTGCAGCTTTTGCTTTCTCTATTAGACTGTCTTTATCTCAACCCATGAGTTTTTGTAGCTTTTACCCTTCTGATTCGCTCCCCCATCCCGTTGGTGGGGGAGTGAGTGAGAGGCTGCGTGGCTCTTGGCTGCTGGCTGGGGTTAAACCACGACACAGGCATGAGCAGAACTGCCTGTATTTGCAGTGCTAAGTAGCACTGATCCAGACTTGAAGGGAATGACAGTGATATCTGTCACTGCCCCATTCATCCTGCTAGGACAGCCTGATGCATCCAGCTTTCTTTCTCACACTGGTCAAAACAAAGGCTGTCTCTGCAGCTGATCAGTGACTGAAACACCTAATGCAGGCAAGTGTTTTGGTTTTACTTCTCATATAGCACTTGAACCCACAGATTTATATCTGTGCAATGCACAGTTCTGAAAACACATCAGTGCTCTGTCTGGCCACAAAATGTCTCATTACCCTTGAAAAGCAGAGGGACAGTTCATAGCTTGTGAGAGGCCACAGGCTGAAACTGGGACCCTGATGTAAGTTCCTAGCAGGAGCCAGGTGGGAGGAAGCAGTCCTCGAGCATCCCCACAGAAATGTGTCTGAGCCTGAACCCTGGGGATGGATTCCCCAGGGCCCCGGGGGGAAATTTTCTAAAAATGTTTCTAAATTTGGCTTCTGATTCAGATCAGAACTTGGCTGATTTAATTTGGGATTGATGACTATGTAGTTTAATGGATACTGCGAATATTTCTTGGCTCTCCCATTGCTATGTTTTCAGATCCTGGATGCAGCACTAGGCTGCTGTGCTCCTCTGAATAGGATTTCTCAAAAAATGGAGCTGGACATTTAAGGAAAGTTTACAGACTCTGCCGTTGTACTGTTGAGGTTTAGTGAATCTGTGCCCAAGTTGAGAGGTACTGAACCTTGTCTGTTCCTGTCCTGTTCCTGAACATCATAAGTCTGGATTCGTAAAAGGTCCAGAATCAGTCCCCTCCGTGTGCTCAGAAAATGACTTTCAGACAAGACATTAGCAGTCACAGTTTATTTGCAATTCTCTTAAATGTAAGGACTTTAAACGGATCCTCTTCCTTTTGTTCTATCCGAGCCTCAGGGCTTTTTAGTGCAGATCTGCTACACTTGTTCCTTTTGTTTACTCAACTGTGTAATACCCTCAAAGAATTTCCTTCTCAGAACCACAGGCGGGAAAAGTCCTGGTGCGGCTGCTGCAGAGAGCAGTGCTGCTCTTCTGTGCTCAATCAAGGCAAAGTCAAACACTTCTTTGTAACCCGAATTTGAGTTTACGTGGGGATTGTAAAGGCAGAAATATCCCTTCCACTAACCAAACTTCAAAGCGCTGAGGCAATGATAACATTCCTCACAACGTGCCCATGAATATACATGTTTGTTTCCTTCCAGAGGGCTGTATTACCTCAGCTACACGGGGAGAGAGAGATGGTGGAGAGGGCACACTAACTCAGTAATGGGTAGTAGTCTGATAAAAGAAACGTTGAGGTCAGTCCTCAATTCCTGCTTTTCCCAGCATGGCTAAGTGTCTGTGTCAGAGCTGAAAAACTGAAGGATAGAAATGACCTGCTGCCTGTTGCCATTTCACCAGAAGAGTGAAAAATAAATATCTCCTCCAAGTACCATCTTCTGGGGAAGAAAGTCCCAGAACAGAAAATTGCAATGGTCCCTGAGGCAAAAGTTTGAGCAAAGTTTTGCCTTCTGCTCTTGTGTTGACTGAGGAAGTGGTATGGTGTTCAGTGCTCGGAAACAGAAAAACTGACGGGTCATCAGGTCTGCTTCCTCCTCTATCTTATGAGGAATAAAATTGAGTTATCTAGAGCAGCAACCCTCTCTTGCTGCCTCTTCAACACCCAGCACATGATCTCTCCCCTCACCTGGGATGCTTGGAGCTCTGCTATAACATAGACAAACCTCATGGCTGAGGTCTGCTTTCTCCAAACCATACGGCAAACCCCCAAATTTTTGCACCTGCAAAAAAAGGTTTGACTTAACCTTTTGCCCTATGTGTAAACCAACAGTCATCTTGTTAAATACAAGAGAACACTGCCATTTAAAGGCCCACTTTCTAGGATAGTTTTAGCCAAATAAGAAACAAACTCACTCAGTGCTTGATTTTTCTAACTTTTTTTTTTTTTTTTTACTTGGGATTGTAATTCACTCTAAGCTTTAGAAAGCAAGGCCAGGGAGTTTGAGCTGTGATATGTGTGCTCTAAACAGGGAGGAAATCAAACCTGATAAGCAAAGGTAAGTGAGCCAGAATCAAAAACTCCAGATCAAAACACTCTTTGGGAAGTTCAGTGGGCTATTATGGGGATATAGATCTAAATCTTGCAGCTGGCCTTTCTTTTTTTCTGATAAGCTGAACCAAATCCCTGCATATAAAGTTCTCACATCTTTCAAATGCCCTAAGATTGGAGCAGATCTGAATTCCATGGTGAGAGCTAGGCTTCATCCAAAGATACATGAATATGATGCTCATTTACATACACCACGTTTGCCTGTGCTGACTCAGCCTGGGGCTGTGTCCTGTGTAAATTGCCCAGCATGCCTATATGAAAAGGTGCAAAACACTGCCTTGAGCTCAAATAGTGAACAGTGAGTTATAACACTGACTCCCTGTTAAGCTTTTGAACAAGTTACAACTTTCATCACTGGCTGGAGGGTGGTGGGCAGAGAAGCTGTGAAAAACATTTTGTTCCAGCTACACAATACTGAAGCTGAGTTCCAAGGATGTATTTCTGACTTAAGTCTGTCAAACATGGAGCAAAGGTTTGATCCACAGGCCAGAGAAGTTTCATGAGGAAAAAGATCTTTACATCTGGACTTAACCACAGACAATAACAATCTTCATGGATTTGGAAGGAAGAATGCAAGTTTCAGGAAGGAAGGATTAAAATGAGTTGCCAAGAATCCAGACACAGCACACATAGTTTGAACAACAGCTGTTGTTGAAGCATCTCAATCAACCGTTTCTTTAACACAGATGGAGTGTCCTCATGTTATCATTCAGCAAAGAACTTGAAACAAAACTTTTTTAGAAATTCTTTTAAAAAAAGGCTTCACAGTAGAAACATGATAAATTTGTTCTTTTCTCTTTAATTTTCTCAGAAAAAGGCACTTTTTACTAAAAAAACCCAGAAAAATCTATTACCTTTTCAGTCATCTGGCAATAAAAAACCCCTCTTGATATTTTTGAGAGATACCAGCACTTCTACTGTCATCTCAACCTCAATTTAACCTCTGGCAAAAAAAATTGTGGCTTGGCTGGTGATTTCTAGCTGGAGACCCCATCAAGCACAAGAGCAGCAAAAAAAATTACCAGTCTCTAGTGCAGAAAGAAATAAAAAAAAGAAATGACAGCAATATGTCCAGCAATTACCTGCAATCACTTTTCTCTCCGTCTTTCTCTCTAGTAGCTAAACCGTGCTTTATTAATTTAATTACAGCTCTCTAACCTCCTCAGGTGGCTGCCATGTCTGAGGCTGAGTGGCAAAAGGAGCAGTCTGGTAGAGAGATTCCTACAGCCCTTCATTTTAGTGATTCAAAGCATGGCATCTTATTAAATAACATCTTAATTGCCAGCAGCTCCAATGCTTTTGTAGATCAGAGGTTAATTTTTATTTTCTCTCCCTTGCAGCAGAACAGCAGTTCTTCAGCAGAGCGTGTCTCCCTGCAGTAACCATGTGGTGGTGAACCTGGCTGGAGGGAAATAGTGTCTCAGAGGTTTGGGGAATGTTTCCTCTATTTTTCATTTCAGTGGCCTGGTAATTATAAAACTGTACTCCCACCTACATTGTTAATTTTCATTAAAAACAGACAAGGGTAATCAATCCTTAAGCTTGCATTTGGGGACCTTTTATAAAGTGCACAAACCAAACTCTTCCAAAATACCACAGCTTTTACTAACACCAAAGAATGTGAGAGTTCAACCAGAAAGGTACTGAGGCATCCTGAGGCCTCAGCACTGTACAGGAATTGGCCTTTTAGTGAGAACAGTAAAACACATCCTTTTCACTCTGTCTTCCTCAAACTAAACAACTGATGTCATATCATCCATCAGGATACTGAAAATTATATAAGCCTATCATTTACCATCAGTAAAAACAGATTGAGGCTGGCTATGCCCCCTGAATTTGGTTCAATATTTAATGACTCATGTGTTGCATTTTATTTCATCTGCAGTAGTTTTCTGCCTCCTTATTTATTACAATCAACTTTATTCCCAGTAGCAGCACCTTGCAGGCAGACTATATTCCCAGATGCTTTGAGGGGTTAAAGAAGCCAGCTACAAAGCTACAAAGAAGTGAACAGAGATAATGAGAGGGTGAAGGAAAGACAAGATGGATGGAGAATCAAGCAATGACAGAAGTTGTTCTTGCCTATCTGTTTTAGAAAATGGCATAGAGGATTTTTCAAGGTTCTTTTCCATCCGATTTGGGATGGTTCTACTTTCTATACTAAACTTGTACGTGACGGTACCAGAATCTTTGTGACATTTTGCCTTACTTCATCTCTGTGAGGTGCAGCAGGACTCCTGTCCCTGTTGTATGATGGGGAGCTGTGTGCTACTCCCCATCTGCCTTGGATACCACAGCTGGAAACTTGGTTTTTAACAGCTAGAGGAGGAAATTAGATGCTTCTAGTGAGTGAGTCAGATTTTAGGTGGGTCCAGAGCCATGGAAAGAGGTCAGAGATCTGCTAACAGTTTAGCCACGTAACTCTAAAGGGCAGCTCCTCAAAATCTGATGTGTACCTCCTGAGCTTGGAGTACATCCTCCAAGGGAGATTGTTCAGGCATAAAGCACTGCCAGCTGGTACACCACATGCACAGCCAGGCTAACCTGCTACTTCTGATGGACAAGGTCACATATCTGGTAAGCAGCTAACCAAGGCAATCCACAGTCAGAAAACTGAAAGAGCTGGGGGATACATTGGTTCAGAAGTCAAAGAGAGAGAATCACCAGTGTCCAGGCTCAGATGAGAAAAACAGAAAAACGAGCCGCAAGCATTGTTGCTGTTACAAACACAGATTTATCAGGGACATAACCTGGCCATGGATGCTAGGGAAACAAATACTTTATGACACAGGAATATTTCAGAAAGAGACGCACAATGTGATGTTATAAAATTCCTTTATTTGCTCTGGTTACACTGAAATACATTGTTCTGCTGAAAATCATTGTTCCCACCCACTGAAAAGGTTGATTGCCTCAGCTTCTTCAGTGTCTAATTGCTTTCCCTGTTCATTAAGGAACAGCTTTTGAAGTAGGTTAACACTAATGTGCTTGTTAGCTAATTGATTATAGACAAATATTTCTGACTTGGAGGTAGGATTGAGATTTTAAAAAATTGAGCTGAAATTTAAATTTTTCCCTTTTAGGCTTTTCTGCCATTCTTGGAAATATGTTACAACCTGACTGTCAAATGCCTCCTGATATAGAATTTTCACTCTCTTTTTCCATCTCTTCTCAAACACTTTATTTAAGAGGAGCCAGATGAAATTACTGGCAGACACAGCCAAGTGATAAAGGTATCTGTAGTCATGTATGTGCATGCGTATATGAAGGGAGGTAGAAGGCAAAAATGAAACTAAGTATATTATAATGTAATTCTTCAATAAATACTGTGTTTCTTTAGGAAAGAGAGCAAGAGGATCTGTTTATAACACCTACTGCTGAGATTAGTGAGTAGAGGAGCCATTTCAATCCTTGTGGTGGGCAGTAACAGAGCTAGGGCTGAGATGGCAGTGCAAGAGGTATTCAAGAAAGGACTTAGGAGCCATGCTGGAAAGGAAAAGGATGGCAGGTGAGCAAGTTGCAGGGGGAGCTGTTCCCAGCAACCACAGTTTCAGAAACCACCTCTATCCTGCACTGGCATGTTGCTAATTATGCCATGCAGGTATTTGCTGGAAGGTGGGGTAGGATAAACCTGAGACAGCAGGAGCAGTGCTGCCCTGCTGGCTTCAGCAGAAGCACCTGGCCTTTGGCAGTGGAGAATTCTTCCCTGGATCCCTTGTATTGAAATGCAAGCTCTAATTTGGAGCCTGACATGTCATACTTTGTTTTAGTGTGAGATTAAAGAGCCTCCTAAAGGAGCATAATCAGTGGTAATTACTGAATTTCTTTACACACTCTGGCATAGGGATACATTCCTGATCCAACATTATGTGCCCAGGTATTGCCAAAGGGTAGCACATTAGCTTCTGTTACTGCATATCATCAAGGTGGTGGTGGTGGTTTCTTATATTCCCTGTAATATGACTTCACTCATTATAGCAGAGTAACATTGTCAGAAGTATGAAGAGCTTCTATAGGTACATGAGTGAAGGAAAAGGGAGACTAGGGAAAATGTGGGTCCTCTCCAGAAGGAAATGGAAGACCTGTTTAGCAGAAACGTGGGGAAGGCTAAGGTACTCAATGACTGTTTTGCCTGTTTTCACTTGGAAGTGCTCCACCCACCCTGCCCAAGTTGCAGAAGGCAAAGGAAGGGACTGGGGGAATGAAAAACAGCTCACTATAGGAAAAAATCAAGTTTGAGAACACTAAGGAACCTAAAGGTGCACAAGTCTATGGGACCTGATGAGATGCTTCCACAGGTCCCAAGGGAACTGTTGGAGGAAGAGGCTGAAGGCATTATTGTCCTCAGATTCCAAGGGAGTTTCAAGAAAGAGATTAAATCTTTTTCATCTTTGTAATTTTAATCCAATGCTGGACATTAGTCTCTGCTGTACACTTCTCAGGGATGTTCAGAGCGGTGAGAGGAGGCAATAGACACAGATGCCATTTTCTGACTGTCTCAAAGTATTGTTGCAGTTTCTGATACCTCCCATGAAACAGAGGCACATTTCAGAAGTGATTGAAATATTTTGTATGGTGACAAAGGCAACATACTAGTCAAATTTATTTAGTTTCCAGGTCTTGCTGTTAATACATGAAACCATTTAGTATCCCAGAAAATGAATAAAAAGAAGCCCAAAATTTCTGTATCTTCCAATCTCTTAAACTGTTCCTTTCTTCCTGTCCAGACCCGGGAAATGGTATTACTTGTCTGATACAGAGAGAGAATACAGACTAAATAGGTGATAGGTTTCTTGTTTAAGACTTAAAACTAATGCTTGTCCTTGACTGTAGAGAGAGCAAAGGTGGACCAACCTCAAGTAGTATTCTTGTTGCCACATGATTTGAACTTTCTTGTAACCCCCTTTGACCAGTTCCTTCCACTTACCAGTTATTGGAAAACAGTCAGGTCCAGTTTCAAATTGCAAACTATATGGGAGGCAAGAGTTAACTCCTATGGATACTGAGGTTAGGAATGGTGTTCCTACAAGTGGGAAAGAGAACACTAAGGAGAGCCTCCAGGTAAAGCAATTTCTGGAACAGATGGTAAAGTAGTGAAGTTGTCAGGGTCACTGAAACAAACAGCTGCCTTGGGCTAAGAACCATCCCCTGTATAATATTTTAAATCCAAACAACTTATATGAAGATCTTGGGAATGAAACCAAAGAGCTCCCTTCTACTTCAGAATGGGAAACTGGGATTGGTCAGGGTCCACTTTAGAGATTTCTGATGAAAGAGGCTCACAATAGTAATAAATCCTGTGTAAGGTTATTTGCCATTCAGAACCTGAGCCTGCTCCATCCATCTCTGAGATTTCAGGTTGGTTGCTGCCTCTTCTCAAATGAAGAAGGACTGTCATACTAGCCTGGCACGTAGGGATACATAGTGCCATGGTGGAAGAGGCAGAATATAGTGAGTCAAGCAAATTATCCCCTGTGAGGACAGTCCTGCAGTCAGAAACCTGTATTTGAGAAGCATTTGGAAAGTTGGTTTGCTGTTAATAGAATTTTCGGGAGGGTTGCATATCAGTCAAAACTTGCTGTGACATTGATGTGCTTGTCTGTGTCACTGGGAATCCTGGTGTGGGAACTGCTGAGACAAATAGGATTGTATAGCAGGTTTTGCTAAATTTGAAAGGACTGGTTTCATTATTTATTTATTTATTTATTTATTTGTGTTGTTAAATCTCTTTATAGCCCACTTGTAGTTCACTAGAGTCATAAGTTTAGTCAAGGCATGACAACAATACTAGATAGTTTAGGTGATCTGTTTGAAAACATAGTGTACCAACACAGGAGATCATGATCTGATAGGTTCCTGCACATCAGCCTAATTGTGATCAATGTCCAAAGGCAGAAGGCAGCTCACATCTTAGGAAAAAAGATACATCTATTAAGAGTGCTGTTACATGGTACCCTTTAACAATCCATCCCCTGATTGCCACATCCTTGCACCCATTCCAGGATCACATTCCTCCTCCTGGTAGGAGCTGTCCTGTGGACTCTTGTTGGGCCAGCTCAGCACACTATGTCTGATGAAAACTGTTAACTGTTTTCACCATTTTTTTGCTACTACAAGGTAAACCAGCTTTTCACTAGCCAGTTAAATTGCTGTAGGCTGCTCTGGCAATGCTGCTTGAGGCTGTGGCTCCATGACTATTTCTTTTGACAACTGGGCATGCTGAAGTCCCTCTGCTTGAGTTCATCAGGCAGTTGGTACACTGCTCTTCTCTGATGAAGCGATGAAATGGAGTGGGAGGAAGCCACTTTTTTGCACACCTTGGACAACAGGTATTAATGCTTACATTGTTATCCAGTGTAGTTTAGATATGAAGTAGTAACTTGTTACCTGCAAACCCACATTTTTTTCCTAGATCTCTCAGTGATAAATGCTAAATGGATTTTGGTGAAAAACTAAATAAAGTCTTCCTGTGATTCGATCAAATCATCAATCCTGGGTATATATATATGTAGTGGCAGCAAAATAAAAGAAATAGTTTGAATGTTTGAATAGCAATTTCTTTTCAAAAATCTGTGAGATGCTCAGTGCCTTGAAAGTGGAAAACAGAGAAATCAATCACAAGAAAATTCTTCCAAATGGATCACATATCATGAATTTGACCACTTCAACTGATAAATGTGAGCAGCTATAAACCATTGATTTTGTCTATGCTCCCAACTAGAGTGATCTTAACTTCAATGTTATGCATTGCGGTCAGGTTTGCAGAATCCTCAATGGATAACAGTCTGATCTGGATAAAAAATGAAGCAGATCTCTGGTGTCCATATGCTTCTGGTTCTCCTAGAGGCTCTTGTGGGGGTGCCCCTCTGTGCGTACGTGTCTGCACTCTCACAAAACTTTATGCGAGAGATGTAGTTTTTCTTTTCTCCTTTTTGGGTGATTGCTTTGCCAGAGGGAAGGAGAAATACTCTGTGGGAAAATATTTTTTATGCAATAGAGGATTAATTAATGTTAGCAAGAAGGTTATATTATTTAGATAAAGACAATTTGTATTGTCTTAAAGGATCAGAAACATGCATCTTTTTCAAAAACAGTAAAATCCAGCCCTAAATGTAATCATCTTTCAACTGCAGATGGAAGATTTTGCTTTATTAATTTTAAAAGATCTTTTTGACTTTCAAAACTTACTGTTCAAGAAATTCAACCTTGGATAAGTGGGATTGAAAATCTGTTGCCAAAGTTTATTTTTTTCCAGTGAAGAACAGCTTGAAGGTTTGCTTCAGAAGATAAACTAATGACTTGAATCCTAGAGACACAGATGATAATCTTATATAAACGGGCTCCCTTTACAACAAGCATTCATTAGAATATGACATTACAAGAATTATGTCTGTTTGTCCTAGGCAGTTTTAGAAACTGTATTGTGCTTTCACTGAGAAGGGGTATGATCCCCGAACAAAAAGAGGAAAAAAAGTCTGCCAAGCACTGATCTGTCATATATGAATGCCTGCTATATTTTGCCTTCATGTCATCCAAAGCTGCCTGGGAATGTCTGTCCCAGCTCAGAAAGGGAGAGCAGATAGGAGCTCTGTATCACCAATGGTTCTGTGCTATGGTGGAAGCAGCATGGCCACAGGCACAGAGTAGACCTTCAGAGTCATCACTATAGCTTCCATCAACATAATTTTTACTTTTAGTGGCTGCTGCTTGATTAAATCTGAAGAGCTGTTGAGGTCCTCTGACTCTGAGATCAGTCCTGCACGTCATCATGGCACAGAGCTGCATCTCATCCACAGGCACTTGTTCTTTGTGGTGCCAGCATAAGCTGTACCTTTGTATTTCACAATGCTCCCATGAAACAAGGAAAAAAAAAGAAGGAAAACCCCAAACAACAAAACACTCATCAAAGCAGGTGGAATGTAAAAATCAAACCCTAATGACTTGGTTAAGTGGTGTTACGTGACACAAGTTAAGCCTTCTGAATTTTACTGAAAGAATAGGTCTTTTAGCAGAGCCTATAAAATGTAGAAGGAGAGGAAAAAAACCAACAAGCAAAATATTCATGTGATGTAGAAACTAATACCCTGATGTGTAAACAAACACTCAGTTACCAGGACCTCCAGGTCAAGAGCATTTTATGGATCTGAACTTTTGTCTTGATCAAAGAATTGGCCTGGTTAAGTTATGAATATGCAGATAGATTGACTGGGTTACTCCCTCTGGAAGGAATATGAGGAGGATATAGTTCTCTGTTTTACTCATTTGGAGAGTAATTAGTGACCTCTAAACTGCAGAATGTTCCTAAGCACCCAGTGATGATAGTAAACAGAAAATGTAAATATATTATTTGTCTTGGTGTTTACTTTGGGAGAAATCCCATTCCCATACACAGAATGAATCTGGAAAAGAAAGGTCTAAAATTGAAGTGTCAGTGGAAGGGAAAATTATGTATACTATAGCTCACTGAAGAAGTCAAGGCACATACTGAAAAGGATGCCTCAGGCTGATTAAATATGCTTGGGTTTTCAGGGTGTTCTGGGAAGGTAAAATGAAGTTACTAGAGTAAAAAATCAAAACCCCCAAAAGGTGAAAATAATATTTGGGTAAAGCATTAAGTGATTGTGAGACGAGATTAAAAAAATCTTATAAATTAATACCTGTTACTAAAAGACACCACTTTGCAAAGACTGTTGTTAAAAGGGGTTACAACACAATGTGCAAGGGTGAAAGATACCATGGAATTGGAGCTAATGAAGATATTAATGAATGATCTGAGAAAAGGAGGGAGTGGTGAAGTGACAGAGCTTGTATTAACACAAAGCTTATTTAGATTTGACAGTCCTGAAGCTGATGATGCAGATAAATAGTTGTGGATGGGTGAAATGGAGAGGCTGAGTAATAAAACGCTAAATGAGATTCAGTGTTGCTAGGTGCAAAATAATGCACAACAGGGAAATACCTCCAGCTATCTATTCAGTATAGGCTCTAAATTGGTCATTGCGGGTTTCCCTGAAAACACTACCCCTAAGCTTGTCAAGGGTCAAAAATATCAGTCAAATAAAAGTACAGAAATAAAAGCTGAATCAGAGAAACAGAAACATCTGCCAGAAATTATGAGGAAAGTAGTAAGACAAGGACAGAAAACACTGTTAATGCCATCTCTAGATCTGGGCTGTGCTCACATCTCCAAAACAACACGAGCATAAGGAAGACACAGTTTGGGTATAAGGACAGGAACAGGGTCAGTCAAAGTGTTTTGCTGCAACCACATAGTTCTGTTGGACATGGATGAAATATGACCTCAGGAACAGGAAAGAGGCATAAGCAAGGGCTGTCCCCTTCCAAGACCAGTTTGAGGTAGTAGAGGATTGTGAATGCCATGAGATGCTGCTGGCCCTCTCCACTTGCTGCTGACCCCTAATGGAGACTAAAGGCTGGGGCACAGTCACCTTTGGTCCAATACTGTGCAGAGGTTTGTTTCTTCCCGTATTTTGAGCTGCTTTACTTGCGTAGCAGATTGCTATTTAGCTTTGGTAAATTCTTGACTTTGTAATACTCAGATTATCCAGCCAGCTACATTATAGACTATTAGGCCAAAGCTACTTCTCACTTGCTGTAGTTCTGCTGTAATAAATATTCATAGCTTCATTACAGGCTATGGTTTTCCAGCCTACTTACGAAGGGATTATTTGGGAGTTCTGCTTTACTGATGCACAAAAACTGTAATAGTCCTTTCAGAGTCTTATGCAACAATATGTTTGCTTCTTCTAAAAGCTAAATAACTCCTGTTTTGAGTGATTTAGTAGCAAACTCACTTAGTCACTGTGCTGTGGTTCAATGGTCTGCAAAATTTTCTTTTTAGAAATACAAACCCATTATGTAAATACTAAAGAGCATCTTCAGGAAAACCAACTTCAATTTGTTTTTGTCTGAGGTTTCTATTTATTTATTTATTTATTTATATTTAAAATTTTATTAGGTTGAGATCACTTTTTTCCTCTTAAAATATGCAAAGTAAAATTGCTTTCTGACTAAAATTACCTATATAAGTTTTAGCCCTGAAACATTGTTCAAACTGTGTTTTATGCTTCCTGAAAAATAGGGAGGGTGTTGCAGAGCAACTCCTTGGGACAGGATGTTTATTTGATTAAGCACTGTCATTTCACAACCTGGTCAACTTCCATTATTTGGTCTCTGCAACTTCTTACTCCTGAGTTTCCTGCTTCTGAATGGCTTCCATCCCAAAATGCTATCATCTGTAGAAGAGAGGGGTGTAAAATTAATATTTGTTCAAAGGTGTGGGAATTGATTTTTCTGTATGTCCAGCTTCTTCCACACAGGGATCTTGACTCACTGGAGTAGGTTTATAAACGTGTGGAATGCAGTCCTTTCTACACAATTTTTAATGCCAGAAAGAAATTACTACATCAAAGATCCTCAGAGTTTAAAGACTATAAAAACTTGCATTGAATGAATTTTGAGATTCAAAAATTCCATCACTAGCAGGACTCTTGGAGAAAGGCTTTCACCTTACAGGTATGGACAGGGTAGGTATCTCCTAGCATGTACTAAGTCTAGGACTCATATTTATAGAAAACAGAGCTCTAATGCCAACAAAACTTTTTGTAAACAGTTGGGGTGAGATTGAGATACTAACTGAACCTATTTGTCACACAGTGGTGTATATTGATCCATTAAGACTATGTTCTGAAAAGGCAGGTCATTAGAAGAACGGGTGCCATGCTGATAAAAAGAAAATGTATGAGAAGTGGCAATGCTGAGTAGGAAAGTCACATTTTGTCTTAATTTTTTTCTATTCTAAACAGCACAAAAATAAAGTGTTTAATTAATTGTTTGCTCTGCATTTAACAACTTTGCATTAGTTCATTTGCTTAAGTGCAGCAGCAATCAAGAACACATTAGCTGATGCTACAGCTCAGCGAGGGAGGAGGCTAGAGGCAGGTGCTGGGGTCAGTGTGTGCAGAGTCAAGGGACCATCAGTCTCCTCCTGTTTTAATTTGTCTGCAGGAGGTTTCCAGAGTCACAGTGGCACAGTTGGAGTCACCATCCATTTCCAGCTGGAGCATTGAGGGTTTTTATTAGTAGATCCAGCTGGAAAAGGTCTGAAGTCAAAGAAGTGGATACTGATGACTGACATATTGTGCTGCCCTCCTGTGAATCTCTATTAATTCTGCTGTGTGCTTCATCTCCCACCAAGAAGGATGGTAAAAAAAATGGAGGCACTGAGCAGGAACCATGGAGATTTGAATTAATTTACTTCTCCTCCCTAAACTCCCTTGAACAAATCATTCGTGGCAAGATTTGGAAAGCAACATGAAGGTGTGATTTAAAATTTTTAAAAGAGGGTTTAAAATAAGTTATAGAATTATTCTTGTTTGGCTTTGCTTGAACCAAGTTTCACAGTTTCACATGGTTTTCAAATGAATAATATGAGACATCCAAACTCAACTCAGGACTACCAGATGCATTGCAAATGAAGTTTACTAGAACTCTATGGGAAAGAACCTTTAATAGGGGACTAGGAAATCTTACTTGTCAAGGTATTTTTCTCAGAGATTTTCTTTTGATTTATTTTTCTTCCATCAGAATAATGAGAAATAGTTTGGATTTCTTGGACACACCTATTCCAGATACATCAGCCCCAGAGAGGCCAGCTGGGGAGAAGCTAGCATATGCCCAAGGTTTTACTTCTGTCATCCAGATCAAAAGCTATGGTGAAAATTTAAGCTCCTGTTTCAGAGAAATGGGATGTGTCTAAGCACTGAGGAATTAACAGGTTACCACCCTTCAGCTGAACATTAGTAACCAGCCACATATATAAATTGTGAATGTAAGTGCTTTGGCTTGAACCACCACAGTAGGGTTGTACGTCATATTTGCTGTGTACTGGAAGAAGGCACCTGGTCAATGTCGTGGCACTAGGGTGAAGTAAGCACTTTTATCCAGCTGTCTCCATTGTGGACCTTTGTGCCAAATAATACTGCATTCTGAAATTCTATGGCTTTTCATTTATTTTATCCTTTGTTTGGGTCAAAGGTAACTCAAAGCAGTATCCCAAGTCTGGGACTGGGGACCAGTAGGAAGGGACTCAGGAAAAAGGTGGAAAGAGCCCTGGATTAAACTATTGAGACACATGAGCTGTATGATATGTCTTACTGCATTTCAATAGAAGAAACAGACCTCACAGGTAGTAACATTTTTTTTCATTTTTTTTCCCTCCCTCCTGGGTAGTTATATTTCTGTAAAAGTATTTTAACCTTGTCCAATCAAACTTGCTAGCATTCAACCCTTAACAGGCCTTTTATTTTTCTTTTTTCTTTTTTAATATTTTTAAAGAAAGGCATTTGTTGATGATAATAACCTTCTCAACCCAAGAGGCTCTTTTTGAATTAAAACAGATAATGGAAGGGATCATTAAGAAAGAGTACGAGTTTGACTTTTGATTTTCAGATAATTAAACTTAATTGATTAATTTTTATTCCCTGATTTAAATCATTTTGCTAAAGATGTCTGCTTTTTTCACCTGATCACAGTGGCAAGCACAGGTAACTCTGCTAGAAAAAACAAATAGCTGTCTGGTGATGCAGGAAAGAAAAAAAGGGTATACAACATTTTCAGAATACCCCCCACTTTAAAAGCACAGTGAAGGTTCAGGAACACTTACTGAATGTAAACCATGACAAAACTGTCTCTTGCTCCTTACAGTCTCAGCAGAGCTGGTGGGACATACTGTATTTACAATCATCTGGTCTGTTCCCTTATCCCACCTCAGAACTCACTATTTCTGAAATTTTAATGGTTAGTCCCAATTTTTGCAGGAGTGCTGCTGAGTTAAATCTGTTCATTGCAGGCTGCTGTATCTGCAGGGGCTGTAGCACTAGTCATTAGTGGAAGCCTATTTCAAAGCTTTGGAGTGCTAGGCTGCAGTTGTCATCTCTGAGGAAGAAGAAGGAGTACCTGGACGGTCAAATCACCACCTCAGTGACACCACTCTTTGTCCCATCATGCCCTTTCTCTTTCTGCAGAAAGAATGCTTTGGCCCTAAGTGATCTGGGTGGCAATATTCAGCTTTGCCTGCATTTCAGAGAAGTGGCCTTGTCCAGGCACCACAGCCTAGGAGAAACATGGGCTTGACTTTAGTTCCCTGTCCTTAGCAAGGAGACAGATGGAAAAGATTCATCAGTGACAGTGTCCCTCTGGATTGCCTTATCATCTGACTCCCTGGCCCAGCTCTCTCATAACAAAGTATGCAGGGCATTCTGACCTCTATCCATCTGTATTCCAATGTACCATTTGAAAAATCTATTTTGGGAGCCAGAGCTCAAGATATTAGGCTTTTGACCCCATATTTGTTAAAAAAGGCCTATTGAAATATTTTACAGCATATAAACACTGCCATTCTCAAACTGGAAGATAAAAAAGCACAGTTGTTTATTTAATTATACCACTGCAGAAGTGAGCTCTGCAAAATCATGTGGACTGGGCAGTTGTGAAATCCTCTTTGATTTAAAAGGAAGTAAAAGCTATACAGAACTTCACTGCTTAGCTGTATTATTGATATGCTCCTGTCTCTGGAAGCTTTCATATTTTTTCTAGTTTGTCACAAAAAAACCCTGTACCTGGCTGTCAGAAATGACTGGAAGAGGGGAGCCAAGAGTGGGATCCTGTCAACAACAGTGCCAATAGGAGATTTCAAGATAGGATGCTGCAACACAGACAGACAGATGATCTCAAACTCCAGGGCTCTTAGCTTCATGTTTAGCATTCCTATTTACATTCTTCTTATTTTTCCATTAATTAATTTCAAATTGCCAACTCTTAAAATCACTGGCTAGGTCAAAATCTGCCAAAACTATGTATGGCAAAGCTGCCTAGCATCATTTCTTTGTCATAAGTTTTCCTCATTTATTTGTTTTAGATTAATAAAGTTGTAAGATGAAATGCAGCAGAGCTATTCAACAGCTGATGGGAATCTGCTATGAGGTACAGGTCGTTCTCTCTCTCTCCAGTACTGCTGCTGGTACAAAACCACAGTTTTCCCCAAAATGACATTGGTAAAACAGGGTCAATAAATTCCATGCTCACCAGCCTGGAGGGGACCTCCTGCTTACTGGCATATAATGCACATTAAAGGATTTAACAGGCTTCATGTAAAGCTTAGTCCTCAGGTAAAATGTGTGACTTGGGCTCTGGTTTATCCTTTCGCATGTATGCTGGTATGCAGCGGGTAAATAGTCAAGGAGGAGATATATCTCTGAAAGGACTGTACAGTCCCATACCTGGTTTAGTCCAGTGCATAAATCACTGTGGTCTCAGCTCAGGCATCCTACTGCTGCCTGGAAGTACCCGAGTGTTCATCCGATCATCAGAAATTACCTTACATGTCTCCCAGCTGGCAAGAACCTGTGTTTATGGCAACACTCAGGATAGCAAACTAACAAGGACAGCATTTTTACAGTGAAGTTTAGAGCCTCAGTCAAAAATAATGGACCATAATATGCCAAACTGCCCATTGGTTCAAACAGAGGGTAGGCAGTAAAAATGCTTTCCAGTGTCCTGTGTACATCAGACCTATACAGTAATAACCCTATAAAAAAGAAGCATTTAATGAAGTAGC
Source organism: Acanthisitta chloris (assembly GCF_000695815.1). NCBI lineage: Eukaryota > Metazoa > Chordata > Aves > Passeriformes > Acanthisittidae > Acanthisitta > Acanthisitta chloris. Next base: position 183,607 of record NW_008667524.1, on the reverse strand, counting down.
TGAATAAAGGCCTTATTCAGTACTCATGGAAGTCAGTGGAAAAACTTCCCTTGATACCAGCAAGCTCTGAATCTTCATCTGTGTTCCATGATGCCACGAGGACAGGACACAGTGCTTGATCCCAGAGACAGAGGCAGTTTTAAGTAAGGGTAGCAATCATTTTTCTACTGCCTCCAGGGTGACAGGCCATAAAAATAAACAAGTTGCACCAAAGCTGTTAAAACGCTGTTTAAAGTGAAAGGACTTCTCTGTTTCCTGTACAGTATATAGGTGGGTTACTTACTGCTGGAAGAGGAGGGTGTGAAAAATGAGGACTTCCAACTTCCTTCCCTAACTGTGTCAGGATCTTTTCCCAGCTCAGAGGCCATTAGTTTTTCCTTTTGCTCCAAGTCATGCAAGGTTTAACACTGTGAGCCAGGCCTGGGGCAGTTGAAGTCAACAAAGACACTGTTTTAATGGTGCCTCAGGGATTTATTCTGAGAAATCCTACATCTTCTCCCTGTGGGCAATTCTTTACCTAGACTTTATCCTGTGAAAGCCCATGGTGAAGAACTAACCCTTCTGCAGAGTTTCCTGCTCTATCCACTTGCTTTGTGTTACAAACTAAATAGTGATGGGTTACCATCCAAAGCTGGAACATTTGTTCTCATTTTGCAGAGAACGCAGACAACTGTGAGAAACTGCCATGTGGTGACAACAGACAGTTCTTAATTAACAACAAGTGTCAGAGGCTTTGACCAAGCACACACACAGCATAATGCCTGAGATTTGCAGGTTGGGGACAACATGTGCTTTTAGTAGGAAATGAGCTGTTTGATGCAGCTCTTTGCAGCAGGTCCTAAGAAGTGTATCAGGAAATCCTTCTAGTGTAGCCATTGAAGACAGAATTGTGCACCTACAATGTTTTCAGCAAGAGCTGAATCTTTTACTTCATCCATCAGCAGAAGAGAGGAGTGAGTCACTTCACATCTCTGCAACTTACTGCTCTCTAATACAAACTTTTGGAAGTTCTGGTGACAGGGATTGCCTTTACTGCATGTGACCAGAGCTAGCATTATCTATACAGACTTTCCAGTTGAGAGGAGCAAAATAATCCACAGTAGAGCCAATTCTATTCATAATGGAGTTGACTGAAGTTGGAAGCCTGTTCAGCTCATAATGAGAGGTTATTGTGATGTCCATCAGTATGGCAGCAGGCTCATGCATGGGGTTCTGAGTATGTTTCTACTATAAATCACTCATGAAAAGAGGAAGAATCCCACATGGGAGTGTCCCAGGCTGTGAATCAAAGCAGGGGGCTGAATCAGCAGTTATGGCATTTGCCCACATAGCTCGTGTGACACTGCCTACTCAGGTTAAAACAAAGTCCTGCTGGTAGTTTGACAAAGTCATCTACTAGGCCAAGGTCTAAAAGACCTGCTAAGGACACTGGAAAACTTGGGATGTCACATAAACTATTGGGCCATACCAGAGCCTATGATCAAAAGTTTTGCTACACAAACGGGTGGTGATTTTCATCTTTATGATGGTCCTCATGTGCCCTCAGTAGACAGACAAGGTCAGTGACAGTAAAGCAATGGCACTGGTCCCCAGTGTAGCATCAGAGGTTAAGGTTGTTCCAGTGACAATAAAAGAATAGTAATTGTAGCCACAAAACTGCCCATTGTTGCTCAATGAGTGGTGCCCATGAGCTTTATCCAGTGTTTGCTTCCATTTTGTTGTACATGCCAAACCTTCCTTTACACCTTTCTGGTCTAGAGAGTGTAAACCTCACATGTGGCACAAGCTTTCTAATATTTGTGATGTAATCTGAGGATGAATTGTGTGGTCTAATTTCAGCCACATTTTGGCTGTTGTAGGGAGAACATTGCTTGGATGACATAATGCTGGTAAAGATGCTTAAATCTGACTCCTTCAATCCTGAAAAAGCTATTTTTTTGAAAAATTGTTTGTCTTTGAAACACCCATATGAATTTTATTCAGTATTTCATAGAGAACAGAAGCTCTCTAGAGAGGAGAACCCTAGCATGTTTGGTGTATATTTCAAAGACAGATGGCAGCTTTATAACAGAGAGTTTGTGTGTAAAAGTATTGAACAGACAATCAAAACATCCCATGAACTCAAATACACTTACACAAAACCAGATGAAAATCAAAGCAACAAGTTCTTGGGAAGGTGCAGGATACTAATGAACATCTTAGATCAAAGTGCTAAATCAAGCATAATCTCTGTGTTTGACAGGGTGTGCCTGCCAGATTTACAGGCTCTGTTCATGGCAGCTGAGGGAGCGCTCTAAAGAAATAGCAGCACGATTTTCTGAGCTCCCAATACTAACTTGTGTCCAAATATTGTAGTTATTTGGGCCAAAATACTGCCAAATTACTAATCTTTTCAGTTTTAGACAGACTAATCCAATTCTAATGCAGAGCAAATGACAAAAGCTAAAAATAGCCTGTAAGATTCAAATGCAGCAATTTGTGTGCCAGCAGAAATGTGAGTGACATGGGTTGCTACAGCCATACAGTGCTGGAGATGAAACCATGCTCTGACACCCTGCACTACACGAGAAGATGAAACATGGCACATAAGAATGATTAATCCCTGCAAGTACCACAATTTTTATAGAAACCATTTTTTATGGAAAAGGACAAAATTGGCATGGGAAATTTAGTTCTGTTTAAGTAAAAAAGTTAATTTTATATTTATGCAAATGTCAATTTTATATTTATGCACTTAATTTGATATTTATGCAAAACCTTTTTTTTACTTCTGAAAGACTTTTTAATTGAGCATTCTCCCTGTATTATGAATCACTCCAGATGAAAGAATCATAATTAATCTCCCCTTTTCTTAAGCCCACACAGCTTCAACTTTAAGTAAAACTCTTGTTTTTTGAGTCTGAAAGCCAGAGAGTGATGAAAAGCTCAGTGTAGGCTCATTCTGGGCCCACATACTACATATTTAGGGAAAGCAAGAGTTAGGAAATAGCAATTCCCATGATAAGGTAGGGTAATATAGGATAGTGGAAACTCTCCTCTCTGATAGAACAAGAGGGTCTCTTCAGATTTGTGGTTTTGGACAGGATGGGGAGAGGCCCTGTCATATGTCTCTGTCAGGTTTCACTTTGTTATAATTTCACCATCTCCCAACATCTCCGTTTTTGTCTGTTTTTCTGTGAAAGATAATTAGCCTTCAAACGGTAACAACCCCATTACAGAAACAGCAAGCCTTCTTAGGGGAGGCAAGAACAGCTCAAACCCTGCCAGGCAGGGAAAAGAAAATCTCAAGGTTTCTTTCCAGATTTCCCCTCCCACCCTGTGGCATCCTGCTGCTACCTCCAGCTTTAACCTCTCTGCCTTTCCCTCAAGAGGTTCAATTACTTTCATCTTTGCGTTTACGGATCTAACAATGACCTGTCACAACATGAGCTCCCAGCAGCAATAGGAAAGATGCTGATTTAGGCTGGGGGTGGCTGAAAGCTCATTCCTTTTATTCTTCTTTCCAAATCCCATTGAAAAGAAGAAGTAAGAGTTTTCAGAGAGAGTGGTAAGACCTCCTGGGCCTTCCCAAAATCCAGCTGTCTGTAGGTGCCTACTTCAGAGCAGTTCATCTGTATTTTACCAAACATCCCATGATCATAAATGCTTTATGCCATAAATCAAAGCAATGCTGCTATCCTTGAATAAAACTTATGATCAGGTGTCAGAGAATTGTATTTAATTCCTTTGCAACTATATATGACTTCAAATGCAGCCATCCCTGAGGTCTGCAGGTCTCAAATCTGATTATGTTGATATGCGTGGCCTATGCTATTCCTATCATCCTTCAGTCATTTGAATCTTAATGGTCCAGTATTCACAAAGCCATACTGAGATAAATAGAAACTTATTTATGCTGGGTGGGGAGGGATAACTGGAAAAGTCACCCCAAAGTCTCGTCCTTCTGTTTGCAGTCACACTGAACAAAAACCCCTACACAGCTACACAGTTGATGTATAGAAATACCTTCTTCTTCACTTATCTCTACTGTAGTGTTCCCTTTCAGGAAACAAGCTGGAGCTTTTGGCATATACTGCCCATTGGACTGGGTTCACAGCCCAGCAAATGCTAAATTTAGTGTTGCTAAATGCTTGGAATGCTTTGTGTCTAAGGAATGGTGCAGTTTTAGACATGAGTTCCCAATGCTGCAGTGAACACTTCATCTGAGAAAAGGGCAGGCATCCATTGTAGTATTGCTCTAAGCAACACTGATCTAGGATATATGCATGGACACAGAATGAAAGAAGGTGTCAGTGATGAGCTGCTAACACAAAGGGTGAAAACCTTGGTCCCCAAATTCCAGGAAACTGGGCAGGTGGTGGGGAGGAAGCATAAACTTGTCATAGTTTCAGTGCACAAATCAGGTGAGAGGGCCAAAACCTGGAAATGCATGAACAGAAACAATTAATATGCTGAATTGGTGTGAGGAAAAAAAATCACTATGGTAATTTCAAAGAATTATTAGTAAATTCAGTTTTATGTATTTTGCTAAAAAACAATCTGCAAATAGAACTTTGGTGGAAGATAAAACTCTATGTCAGATACATCAAAACAGGTAATTTAAACTTTTTTTTTAAAACTGAAAATGCTTTTCTTAGAGGAGTTTCCTCTAGATGGACTCATTCCTGGTGAAAATTCTGCTTCCAAAGACAGCAGCACTTCTTTTGAAAGCTAAAAATATTTGGTAATAGAATTTCCAGCTGTCTCTAAAACACCAAAAAGCTTATGGAGAAGAGCATCACAGCAGTGTTGCTAGAAGCTGAGGTAATGTGCATAAAAGGGTTATCCTGTCTGGTCTGTCACAACTACTTAGGCTGAGTCCCCCGAGATGTGCTGTGAATTAATCTATGGAAAAATAAACCACACTGTACATGCTACATTCTGAGCTCCTGAGTTTCAGCTTCTCTAGACTTTTCAGGACATACTTTCATTTCCATTAAAACACTTCTGAATTCTTCTCAATTGTACATTGAGTAATTTGACATGAAGAAAAGCCTCTATAGAACAATGCATGCAATAGGCCTATTTATTTCCTGCCTATTCCAAAGGCTGCTGATATAAGTTAGAGGTTTTCTGATGACTTCAATGGGCTCTGGAGCCAGCCCATAGAGGGGTGGTATACTTGCAAATGATGGTGTTAGACAGACTGGCAAAAGCAAAACAAATTTGCTAGAGGTATGCAAGATGGGAGGTAATTTCATTGGGCAACTGAATTATAAGCCAGCAGCAGAGAGGTCCTGCTGATTTATAAATTGTAGATCTCTGTATTTTGCTGTGGGGACCCAGTTTTCTGCTGCCTATTAACTTACGTCATTTGATTTGCAAATAGGCAGACACACTTGTAAGTTATTTTGGGCATGCTGCTACCCAATTTGCATATCAAATAGAGCCTGAGATGTGCATGAAAAATTCCCTGGACAACTGCATGCATGTTTTTTAAAACTTTGGTTCTGCTTTGAGACATGCAGGTGGCTGAGTGTCATCTCAAGGAATGGATGATATTTACAACATTCCTCTTAGAGGTGCTTGCTTAGAAAATAATATCCTAAGATTGCTTTTGAGCTTGCAAATCACCTCCTCAGCTTAGAGAATTTATGACACAAAATGTATTTAAGTTCAGTGCAAATTTGGGGAAAATCTTCATGGCCAACACAATGAAAGTTTTATTTCTCTATAGTGGTGCTTCCATCTATAGAAGTGCTGTCCTTTCCAAGAGTAGATTTGAAGAGGTGCTCATCCTGATTCCTCTTAATTCACTTAATTGGTAACTCTTTACCCCCTTGTCAGGACCTCTTTATTACATTCTGACTAATTCCTGTGGTTGCCATTGGACAGAAGGTCTCAGATTTCCAGGCTGTGGATGACACCCTGAAGGAGAAGAATCACCTTTTGATGCACTCTGAGCTGGACTGTCTTCTCTCCTGTTGTCAATCAACTGCTGTCCCTGTGGCAATCCATATGGCTACTCAACTGGAAAAGAAACACTGGGAAAATATTTATTCTTTAGGTGCCTTAAAGCAAAATTAGCTACTTGAGACAAGCAGAAGCCAGTCTCAGAATAAAGTATCCTTGGAAGATCATAGACTTCATTTTAGTAACTTGTTCCTGGAACCAAACTGACTATGGTATTAATCCATGTGGCTCCTAGTAAACAAATCTTGTTTTCACACCAGATAGACAGCACAAGCAATATATACTGCAGATGAAAGGACTATGATGCTAACAGTAGATGTCAATATGGAACTTTGAAAGAGATGAAACAAATTTCAGACCCCATGTCACCTCCTTTTCCAAATATCTAACTGGGGTTATTGTCTTAATTCTTCAGCTGTGAAATGAGCCCCACACTGCCTTCTTTCAGTGATTCAACTATGTAGCACAGTATCTCACCATCAGCAAATTTTCATTAAGACTGCCTAAATTTTCCTTTGCTCAGCTTGGTTTTAATAAATTTCTCTGTCAATTCCCTCTCCAACAGCTAGGTCTGCACTTCACAGTTTTTCTAATATTTTCTTAAAGTTGCTTAGAATAATAATGCTACTCTTTTAAACATATTTTCCCATTTAGATATATTTACTGCCTGGAAATATATCTAGGCAAAATTTGAGGATGTAGGACATTTGTTCAGAATTTCTAGATGTTCCATACATATGCATGTGCACAAATGATCCAAACCATGCTGTGTTTCACAGTTCCTTCCAGATTTTATCTATTGATAGCCTGGAAATCTCAGCTGGAAATTTGGGAGTCCCATTCATCAAGCACAATCTCCCATATATAGTCTGCCAGTGCATTGAACTTCTTACTGAGCAAGCAGGCCAGATCAGATACAGTAGAATTTCTCAGCTGTGAAGTAGACCTCAAATGTAAGAAAAGGAGGTCCTTAAGGCAGGGCTCTAGAAGAGCCATTCTGTTGTCAACAAGGAAACATGATCATTTGCAGGGAGGAGAAAGGGAAGCAAGTTATGGAGCTAATTTGGAGGGGGAAACTGTGAAGTATAGTATCTAGGATATCTGAGGCAAGTAGTATCTGCATCAGCCTCTACATCTCTACTTTTGGTGAATTCTCAGCAATAAAACTATTCATTAATTCATCTCTTTCATCATCCTATTCACCATTCCCATTTTCTTACTCTACTGAATTGATTCAAGCAAACTACAACATCTCAAGTGTGTGGGGAGAAATTATATTATCTGTCTTCAAAGTGACCTACTTTTCTTTTCAAGCAACTTCTATGCCCTACCCAGGCTTTGGAGGTTCTCTGCTGGATAATGTAAAATGACACTAACTAGGCTATTTATATCGCTGCAAAGTGAGTACATGGTGGGATAATTAGCAATGCTATATTTGCTGGAGTGAGTGATAATACTGTAACACGTTTTTGTGTTAAGCAACACAAACAGCAATACCTGCAGGTTAAACAGCACCTGAGAAGTTGATAGGCCTCCTGCACTTTTGTTTCCAGAAGGCAATATCTACTGGTTTCACTCAGGCATGAGGCACAGTTGTAAGGCTGGTTTTACTGCCTCTTTCAGTATTTGTCCTCTATGCAGGTAAGTGATTTTTGCAAGCAAGTTTATTTTGGGAAAATATGGATATTCAAGACATTTTGTGAGTAAGTAAGGTTGTGTAGATTTGTAGATCTGCTAACTAAATCATGACCCGTGGATCAAAATGTCTAAGTGGTTGGCTAGTCAATCTCACACTGTTACTCCTAGATGGAGTATGATAGCCTGTGATGTGTTTTGGCTTACATATTCCTTCAGAAATTTGTAAGACAGTCTTGACCTGAATCCATAAAACTGTGACTGTGATCTATTTATCTCACATCTAGACAGAAAGATTATAGATTTGCTGATGAGACCCTTGGTTTTTTTATAGGTATTAGCACAGGCACAACCACAGAAAATAAGAAGCTGTTATGCTCTGATTCAGTGTATTTCAATGGTTAATCACACTCATTGAAAAATGTTTAATATGAATTTGCTCAATTTTGATTTCCATAAATTGTCTGCTATGACTTTCTCTGTATGATTAAAGGATGATTTTGTATATGTTACTTTCTCCTGAGGAAGGTTACTAATGCAGTAATCGTGGTTGTCTCTAGTCTTTGAGATAAGATCAAATTCGCTCTCTGTAAATATTTTTCTCCATCCCTTGAGCTATGTTTGTGACTCCTCCCTACACACCCTGTAGTTTTTCAACATCCTCTTTCAAATATCAACACCACAACTGGACATGCCATTCCAGTATGCAGGAAACATGTCAGCATCAGGTGAGCAGTGCCAGATGGGGAATAAAAATCATTGCAGTGCTTGCCTGCTGGTGTGTCCAATGAAAGAGTTTGTTCACCTATTATATCATCATTAAAAAATATCATGAGTTGTTTTTTAGTTATGGGCTATAAATATGACTCAATGACTCACTGGTTACTGGCATATGGTTCCTCACTTCATAGAGTCATAGAATCAACCTGATTGGAAAAGACCTCCTAGATTATCAAGGCCAACCCTACTGTGGTTACTCAACCACGGCACTAAGTGCCACATCTAGTTTCATCATAAAAACTTCCAGAGATGGTGAATCCACCACCTCCCTGGGCAGCCCATTCCAATGCCTGATTACTCTCTCTGTAAAACATTTCTTCCTAATATCTAACCTAAACCTCTCCTGGCAGAGCTTGAGTCTGTGCCCTCTTGTCCTACTGGTGACTGCCTGCGAGACTGACCCCCACTTGACTACAACCTCCTTTCAGGTAGTTGTAGAGTGTGATAAGGTCTCCCCGAACCTCCTCTTCTCCAGGCTAAACAACCCCAGCTCCCTCAGCCTCTCCTCATAGGACTTGTGCTCAAGACAGTAACATTGCATTTCATTTAACAAAAATGCACTTTGTTAGGTGGACCAAACTTTCAAAGTAAAATCTGTAGTTGCCCTTATTGACCTTTATCCACCACATCACTCTGATGACAAGCAGTTCTATATTTACCTCCAGCTAACTGATGTGATACCCCATAGGAAGGTGGACTAGGATCTCTACAGCTCAGGCTTGTAATTCCCTGGTTCTAGAGCAGAGCTGATTCATGTTTCATGAAAAGACAAGAGAAGTCCTATTTAACCTTGGTTAAGAATAGTTTTATGATTGTGAAAAGAAACTGGAGAGTGATGTGTGAAACATTGACGGGTAAAACATTCTGATAATGTTCCTATGCTGTCAGCTAGTGTGAAATAAGCCACCTCCATGACTAGAATTTATCCCATCTGCAGACTGCAGCTGCTTTGTGTTAGCAGTGATTCCTGCCACCAGTTTATCTGGATTCTATAATCAAATCCACCCAAAATAAGACAAAATTTTATGTATCCATCAGGATTTTGCCTTGCAAATTATCCTGATTCAGTCCGATGAGTTCTGACACAACAGTTTGTCATTCAGAGAAGAGGACAGCTTTCCACAAAGTGGAAGCCAAGTAGACATTTTTTTAGAATAGCAAAGCTACACATGAAGACAGTCCTGAAAACCCTATAGTGGTCTGTAATAACATAAAGACAAAAATGCTGTCTGTTGCACAGAAGCCATGGATTGCAGAGTGATATCTTCTTGAATAAAGATGCTGCCACAAGGGTAGTGTCTTGCTCATTGTATTATGCAGAGAATAGATGTCAAGCTTTAAAAGAGTCATTTAGCAGAAGTTGAGAGTAATAAAAAATAATCTAAAGAATGCAACTTTCTAGCGAATTTACTCTAACTTTTTTTTGAAAGTGCTATTGTACTTTCACAAAGGACAGGTCATGTTACTGTAGCTATCTTAAGTATCCATGCAGAAAGTGGACAGGGCTTCCAAGTGACATAAGGACCACCAAGGGACGTTAATGGGAATAACTCTTGGTCATCAGTTCTGATGCAAAGACTATCATGAGTCTGCTGAGAAACTGTCAGGGACAAGTTCAGAACAAAGAAAAGGAAGTACTGCTTTATTAAATAAATAAAGCTATATATCTTCTTGTTTCAGCATGTCTGAGACAGAAAAAAGAATTATGTTAATTCAAAATATTACCCTATAAGTTAATGAAGGAAAAAGCCTTACAATCTGAGAACATAACCCTCCACTGGTATGAGAAATCTCAAAATCATAAATATTCAGAGTATATTTTAGGAAAATTGCACTGTAAGCTTCCTCTGTTCTTGTATTCTTTTCTTATCTATCAGCAATCAGTAAAGATTTGGAGATGAGGTACCAGGTTACATGGACCTTTTTTTCTGTTCCAGTATAGCTCTTTTATGTTACTCTTGTCTTGTTACAGAGCTACACACATCCCCTGCATTACCAGAGTCAGCCTCTAACTACTGCAGTTTACTGGGATGTCACAACAAGGAAGGTGAGAGAGATTTGTTGGCCTGAATCAACTAGAGACAAAACAAACTGAAAGAAAAGCCCACCACACAGGGAACCGGACTTAGTATTCACTGGTGAGAAGCAGCTGCTGCAGTAGCAAAGAAACAAGGGCTGGATGGAGTCAAGACATTCATAGCAGGGTGTCAACAGGAGGGCATTGAGAGAGACACTGCCCAGCAGACCAGAGTGTGTGAGCTGTGCCAAGTGTAGCTCATGCCTCAGTGGGAATAATGCAATGCTGAGGTCTGACTGAGAAGCTCACTCCATGCTGGCTGACGTGAGCAGGGAGAGAAAAGGAGAGTGGAAGAAATTGCATTCCCTCTAAATATCCTACTCTGCCAGAAAAATCAGCCTTACATGCAAAAGTCATATAGAATTATACAGAAATATGGACCTGTTCTCCAGGAAGAGTTATTTTATGTGCTCTTCACTAAACATCACTGTATTTTCACACTGCAGTCTTTCCTCCTTTTAACTTTCTCCATACTTCATCTTTGGCTAAAAATTCATTCTGAAGCCCAAATGAAAACCACTCTGTTCTGCACTCCTCTAGTCAAATCAGAGGATTGACTGAAAAGCTTCCTTATGAAAGCTTTTACCTAGCTGTGACTATTTGTTAAATAAGAGAGGATTTGCTCCCTAGTGGAAGCCAGCACAGGAAGTTAACTGCACCTAGTTGGTGTGTTAGATTGCAAACCCTAGGTGACTGGTAGGATTCATGGTTCTTGGATAATAGCAGTATTTTGGGGAATGAAGTCCAGGTGTGCAGCAATTGAGCCAGTGTCAAGAAGCAAGGTATGCTGGGACTTCTGAGTCATTGATGAAAAGCTTCTGGTCATTGAAGCCTAAAATAGCTTTAGTAGAATATGAGTTTAGGTGAAATGAGTTTAATGCACTTAATGGCAAAGTGCTATTGTCAGTTTTAGGAATGCATAAACAAAGTCTTTGGTATTGACCTTACTAGGCAGTAAATATAGGCTTTCTGAGATAACTCAAATGAGTAAGTTTACCTCTCAAAGGCATCTCTGTTCAATTTTCTGTTAGGTCTAAAGGATCCAGCTGTGTACCTCCATTTCTTACCATGAAGCAGTTAGTGATAGGAAGGCTGCTTCTGAAGATAGGGTTCAACTATGACTTAAAAACTCTAATCAAGTCAGGGGTCTTCAGGCGGATTCTGTTCTCAGTTATCTCTGTGGAAATTGAGTAGCTTTATCAAAACCAGCTGATAGTATAAGAGCAGAATGGTGGGCAGCGCCTGCTCTATGTATCTTCATCTTCTAAATAACCTTCCTTGTGCTGCTACTAAATCACTATATATTCCTGTTCAGAGTACCTGAAATCACATCTCTGCAGAACCAAATGAGCAGCAAAATTTAGATTATTCTTCTGGTTTCTATTTTACTCAGTCCTGCACTTAATTAAAAAGAAAAAAAAACCCCAACCTTAAATATTAAAAAAATAAACAAAACTAGTTTTGTGAACATTGAACCTTCACTCACAGTGCACAGACTCAAAGGTTGGGGGCAGAATGCTGTTTTTTCTCTAATTTTATGCTTTAAGTTTAAGGATCATATCTTTACTTTGCAAAGTGCTTCATTTTTAGAAAAAGGTAGAATAGATTCTATATTTATTTCTAATCTTGTTTGTGACTAACTCCATGTTTTACCCTCCTCACCTACCTTTGGCAATTCCTGGCTGCCATATGAACAGGAATACCCATTCGAAGCGTGATAGATCCAGCAGTCAGTTCCTGGGTCTCTGGGAATTCTGAGTCGGTAAGCTATATTGTATGTGGCCTTCTAACATGAAGAGGCAGTTTAAATTTATTTGGCTTTTTAAAATATATTTTTTTCTAAGTCAATGGCTTTCCAGGAATTTTGATCAAAAGTAATTGCACTTACAAAATTGATATTTTTTTCTCATCTGTTTCAGTTTCTTGTCGTTACCTTAAGCTATTGTTGTCCACAGAAAATGTGAGCAATTGCCTTCTTAAGAGAGGGTCTCCAAGTTATACTCAATGCAGGATCATGTGCAAGAAGTGAAAAATAAATTAAACATTAATGTTTTTAGATCTCTAAGACATTATGCTCTTGTGATATAGAACTGTAAAAGCTTTCGCCTTGATCTGAATATTCCTGTGAGGTAACTAACTTTATACAGGCTCATAATAGTAAAACATTGTCAGTGAGTCTTCCTTTTCAAATGAACAGAAAAACTTGTTTAAAATACCTTCCATCTTTGAAAACATTTTCCCCTTCATAAACCTTGAAGTGCTGCAGCAAAACTGGAGCTGTGTGCATACAACAGCCTGCCTGTCACTTATGGAAAACTCAAATTTCATATATCAAGGGCTTGTGTGAAAATTGCTTTGAGTGTTAATTGCCCAAATGATTCAGCTTCATAAGAGCCTCTCTTATGTACTCAAGTATGTCTCATAGCATGCTGAGTGCCAAGCTCCAATAGAGAGCCAGCTGTGCTCTGCTCCCAGATGTTTGAAGAAGATAATTCTTGCCCATCATTTCAGTCTCCCATCACAAAATCCTGAAAAATTTGTTTAATGAAGTCATTAATGCACAATAGCATATTTCTTCCCTTTTTTTCTGTTAAAAAAGTGCTCTCCCTAGAACGTATGTACGTTTGCCTTGGCTTGTAATTAGAGTAGCACACTCAGATTAACTGTGCAGAGGAGATAAAACAAAAGCCATCAGTTCTGCAAAATTAAGACTCTGCCAATATAATTTAGAAGATCAGAACCCTCTGCTTTCAAAGATGCTGTTTGTTTGCTGTGTTTAAAGTGATTTTAATTTTCCAATTCACCTATTGCAATATGAATTTTTATTGGAAACCTAACAAAAAGTATGCTTAGGTAACTGTTGGCTTCAAGCCTTTTTACAGCTCTTCTTCATCCAGATCTTATTTTTCAACATGTTCATTAGTCCTTGACTAATTTACACTGCTGAGGTGGATTCTTTTTGAGATAAAGTAGCTACATTGAAGTCAAGGGATCTGTGTTGGTTCATACCAGCTGCTTGTGGGTGGAGTTAAAACCCTGGATTGTAAAAACAAGAAAACAGCTTCCTACAGTGAGATCCTGCTTGGACTTTGCCTATCAGTGTGCAGGTGCAGAGAATTTCAAGAAGAGGTCTTCTGTGCTATATGGTGATAAAATATTTGTGAGATCCACAGCTTAATTGAAGTCAAGGGATCTGTGTTGGTTCATACCAGCTGCTTGTGGGTGGAGTTAAAACCCTGGATTGTAAAAACAAGAAAACAGCTTCCTACAGTGAGATCCTGCTTGGACTTTGCCTATCAGTGTGCAGGTGCAGAGAATTTCAAGAAGAGGTCTTCTGTGCTATATGGTGATAAAATATTTGTGAGATCCACAGCTTAATCTTCACAGCAAGACCATCAATTTTTTTTTTTTTCTGACTCAGCTGTCAGAAGAGATTTCTCTTAAACTTTGTTGTAACTGAGTTTGAACAACCACAGAGAGGTGCTGGGTTAATTCAGCCTGTGTTTGTGGCCGCGCTGCTCTTAAATACAAGAATATAGCTGTATTTACATATTGCAGGTGATAGGCAGTATGAGTTCACTTTTCACAGTTTCCAGGTTGCCAGGGGAGAGTTCATTGCCTTCCTGGGTCCATGTTTTAGTGTGTTCACCCACCAACGCAGCATTTCAAGCTCACAGGTAGCTCTAATTTTACAGCATGTGATCCAACTGCAGCTGTGAGTTATGGACTCTGCCCAGCATCTGTGGCCTGTTTCAGCTGTTGTTATAGTTATTGCAAAGTCCATTTTTGCTGTTTCAATCAGAAGTGATAAAATCCTCTGGAAAGCATTTTGTTGGTAGCTGATGGCCCTCACAAGTCTGTGGAAGATGTTGGTGTGGAGGTTACTGAGATCTGAGAGATATGAGATCGTAGAGTTCCTTGTGATGGTGGTGGGGTAAAGCAGCTGCTACGTTACAGAACTTGTACCTCTATCAAATGAACCATCCAAAATTATGATATAACATCTAGGGATACCAATAATTCCCTGATCTTGGTCAGAATGGTGTTAATAGGCACACTGGAGCAAAGCTTAACATTCTATATCTAGGCCTAGAAATAGACCTTAAGAGATATTATTTGTATTACTATCTTGTCCTGTTAGCTGGAACGTGAAATCTTGTGGTAATGTGCTGGTTTGGGCTGAAGTAGAGATAACTTTCTTGACAGTGGCTTGTTAAGCTAGTAATGAGAGGGTCTCATCCTTGCCATGGGGCTTGCTTTTCATTTTCCTGACCGTATGTTAGAGTCTAGTGCTTGTTAGTTGCTGCTTTTTGCTTTTGCTGCTTGCTGTATTGCTTATCACCTTACTGTACTGTGCCTGGGGACCCTTTGATAACAGCCATGGGGATGTGCCTGGGCTGGCAGATGGCCAGGGCATTGCTGCTGTTTCTGTGCTGCTGTACTGGACAGGCTGGAACCTCGGTATGAACTGGAGTTCAAAGGAATGTGACCTGTTGATGAGCCCATGATGAAGCAGAGACCCACTTGCAGCTCGTGGAGGACTCCATGCTGGAGCAGGTAGAGCAGATTTGCAGGACTTCTGACCTCAGGGGGGACCCAAGCTTGAGCAGTTTGTGAAGAACTTCAGCCCATGGGAAGGAGAAATTCAAGGAGGACTGTCACCCATGGGTGGGACCCCATGCTGGAGCAGGGGAAGCAAAGATTCCCTTGCAGCCCATGGTGAAGACCATGGTGAAGCAGCCTGTCCCCCTGCAGCCCATGAAGGACTATGATGTGGACTACACTAATGGTGGACTCTAACAGGAACCCCTTGTTGATAGCCAGGCTGGGAAAAAGGGGGAGTTCATTGCAATGTTGCACTAGATGACCTGGCCCAAAAGGACCAGGGATGGAGATTGTGATGGATGTGCCTTTAAATTGTTTAAGCCATGATTTGAGTTGTGTGTTACCGGAATTACTACAGCAGGAACCGTCTGAACTAATGGAGAAGAATCCTTATAAGAAGCAGTCCAAGTGCAGCAGTGACCTGACCTGAGTCAGCTGTGGTGCCCAGTAACTACAAGCAACACACCACCTCTCCTGTCCTGAGTGACCCTCAGAACAGATGGAGTCCAAAGTCATGAACTAGATGAATTCAACAGCTATTTTGTGGATATTTTATGGACATTTTGCAGGGGTGGTTCATAGACTAAGGGAACAGTATCTGTGTTCCTCATGGGACTAATGCAGTTTCTCATTCTTGCTTTTTCCAGTTCGTTGTAAACTCTGCTGCCTTTTTGGCTGGGAGTGCCAACTTGAGAGAGAGAGATACATGTTAAACATACAATTTTAAGAAATTGTCTAGCATTTTTGCAGGGGTTTAATTTGCCATAATAGTACTAATAAAACATAACAGAGTTCTTGGAAGACGTGAACTTCAATGAATAATTATATAAATTTTCCCAGCTCTGCTTTAGTACAATGCACATGGAGAGAGAGGGCAAGACCTGGGAAGACACTGCACAAGAAAAATGTTTATTGGATAAAATGACACAAACACATTCCATGAATGCTCTTGTGGAGGGAAGATGGAACAAAATATTACTGTTTTTGTGTAATGTTGACAAATTTTACTATACAACACAGAACTGCTTGAAAAGAAATAGTTTTAGTGAATAATGGCCTCAATCATCTGTTTGATTAGAAACAATTTTTCTTCATAATGATTATTTATTTACTCTTTATTTCAGAGAGGAGTCAATTAAGAGGAGTTCAGTGATCAATATTTTTTTCAAAAACAATGCAACTTTGATGAAGAATTTGGTTTATAGGAAAGGCATTTTTTGGTCCATGTCAGAGCAATATTCTGGTAATGTTTTCTTTTAAGTCATCAATGTCCTTATGCTTTGGATAAGGAGGCTGATCTTCTTTGGGAATGTGACCTTGACTTACAACCGTTCCATTACCTTCCTTACCAAATTGCCTGATAGATTGAGGTTTGACTAAACTGTTTTATTAAGTTAGAAGTTTATTTGTATGGGAAAAAAATGCCACAATGAAACCAACAGCAATCCCCTCCCTCTCCTGAAGACTGGGTCTAAGAAAATGTCATCTAGAGTCTAGTAAGAAACTTCTCAATCTTATAGTAGGAAAGAATGAAAACTGGACTTGAGGGCTGGAGCAAAATAAAAAAACTGGGACAGCCTTCCAAAGTCCATGTAATTTATACCCCAAGTGGGGCAAGGCGTAATCTGACTCGGTAGGTCAGATAGAGTAATCTGATCCTGAACTATTTGCTCTTATCCTTGGGCCTGTAATCCATTTTTCATTGCAGTCAGTGAAGCTGCAGAGATGAGAGATCTGGTTAAACTTAAGCACAGCTGCCAGACGGTTTTTTTGCAGGGAAGATGGAAAGAGAGGTATTGAATGTGAAGACTTAAGAAAAAAAATTCGAAGCTTTTGGCAAGTGTTCAGCATCTTGCTGTTCAGGGGAATCAGGTTGTTCCTGATTCTGTTCTGTGCCTTCCGTTTTTCATTTTGCTTTCTTACATCCTGGTGTCAGAAGCATCAGTCATGTATGTCATGCACAAAGAAAGCGCAGAGAGTCCTGAGCCCCCTTCATGGAACAATGGTCTTTATCCCTTTACCAGAAAACTGAGAGATGTAATAATCTCTGAGTCTTCAACTTTTGTTCTGGTAGGTAAGTTGTGCTGCTGCTGAGCAGAAGGGAATTGAGGTATTTCAGCTCTATAGAAGAATTTCTGAGCTCTATTTATGCATAACATTACAGGAATAACAGAAAAGGTATGGAGAGCCCTGAGGGTCACACAAGCATTTGTGAAACAAAATCTTATGAATGGAGAGGAAAGCAGGAATTGACAATAAAGAATGGCAGAAAGTGTAATTTAATTGAAATACAATATAAAATCTTATTTGAGTTAAATATGACTTACAGCAGACTTTATTATAATGCTATTGATCACTCCATTAGGTGTTAGAATGAATAAAGATGATTGTTCCCAGTAACTAAGAATGTGGCGTTGAGTTGCATTTTATTAGCATGTGCATATGTCACATTGAGAAGTGCTTCCAAGTGAATCTGCTAGCAATCCCTCAGGGAGATTAAATGCATTCTTTTCAAGATACTGGAAACTGAGTGACCACTCAGGTCCTTCTGGCCATTAGCCAAAAATCAGAAATTAAGAATCATCTCTGTGTATAATCCTAGCCAGACTGGTTGCAAAAGTTTTAGGTAGGTGTTACACCTGTTGGGTTTTTTAAAGCTGAAATAGAAATGTTAATGAAAATCTTTGGTGGGAAGCAGGTTCCTTACTGCAAGGTCTGCACCCTTTTCTTTCTCAGTCTAGAAGAGGTGTGAAGCGAACCATATGTATGTGTAAGATGCTGCTGCGTGATGATACTTAATGCTGAAAGCTCTGATTTTCACATAATTCTGTTTATTTGGTAATTTTTTCCTTTACTCATACTTTGTTTCTGCTGTAAGCTTGTCAACTACTGATTATCCATAAAGGATGAATTTGGTCTGAACACACTTTAATCATTTCTTGGCAAATAGTCTATGGCCAATCTCCATGGAATTACTTGCCATGCAGTGCCACTGGTAACAGTAAAAGCCATCACAGATTTGGGCTGCTGAAGCACATGCAATAACACCAAGTCCTGTTGTTCTCTGTGGTGTGAAGTCCAGAACAAATTTCAATAATATGTTCCATAATAACAGAGGATCCAGCATATAGTCTTCAGTAGTCTTATCTTTCTGCCTAGCATGCCCTCAAGAACATTGCTGATGAACCACTTGACTGGTGCTGACCTCCAAACCGTCCTACACACCAAAGTCCTATGGCACATGAAAGGGGCATTGGAAGAGCTGTTCTTAACACAGCTTCTCTACAGATATTAAAACTTAGATGATCCAGTGTCCTTCTGGTACCCTCCAGGTTTTCACACATATCACTCGAAGACCTTTTCCTTCTGACAGCAGTGATCTTTGAAAAAAGGGGAGGCAGTGGCAAGATTGTTAATGGTTGGACTTGTTGATCATAAAGGTTTCTTTCAACCTTAATGATTCTATGATTCTATTACAAGACATATTATACTAGGCATAGCCTCTGAATATTCTTTAACTAGGGATATATTAAGATAAAAGAGAAATTGTATGGAAAGCATGAAGTAAAAAGCAGAAGTATTCACATTTGGTACCATCTAGTTGAAAGGCAGGTCATCCAACAGCAAATACCCAGTAGATGTTTATAATCTACCCAGAATTTTGAAGAATACCATGTCTTAGATAATACAGCAGTGCACAGGTCCACACTGGCATCCACAGGGTAATGTTCCTTCAGAAAGAATTATTGTTTGATTTCTCACTTGAAGATTGACTCCTTAAATTCACCAAAAGCTTCTTTTGCTTCTTTAATGCAAATACCAAAAGTATATCTGTTAGGGTTTGTATGCTCTATCAAGAAAAATTCTAGCTTACTATTCCTTTTTGATCTGCATTCTTATGAGAACAACCTAATTGGCAATTCTAAAAGTTTATGGTATTTTGAAAGAGAAGAAAAATATAAGGAGTCTTTCAAATGCTGAAAATGACAACTTTAATTATAAAGTTATTTGTTTCTTTATATGTCAGCTTTCCCCCCACCCCAAATTCAAAATATAGTAGATTTACACCATCATTGTATTAATAGCTTTGGTAAATACAAACATTATAGTCAGCTTTAACATAAAATCAGCAGTAAACTTTGAATGCTCTTTTTCTCTATTCTTGTCACAGCAATGCTGCAATTCAAATAGTCTTTTAATACCACATATCAGGTACTTTCCATCATACATACAGTTCAAAACAACAGAAAAATGTTTGAAGGCAAGAAATTATGCTGAAAGATCAGCACTTATAAAGATTGTACTTTTATATAGTGTATTTCTTTCTGACATGAGTAAGAATACGATTTTTTGCAGGAAGGATA
>NW_008667524.1:144473-164174 GCF_000695815.1 Acanthisitta chloris | reverse complement strand
TGAATTCAGTGAGATTTTATCCCAACCACACAGAGAACAGTTGTGCAGAAGATTCCTTACATCTAGTTGCTGACAATATTACCATCTTGAACTACAGAAGGACCTCTACTACTACAAATACTGAATTTCTTTGTAATACAGTTGGAATTGTTACTCACCATCTATGTTTTAATTTTATATCCTTAGCTTACTTTGTTAAATTCCTGAATTTCCAGACATCACATATGTGTTCATTACTTGTTCGGAGATTCTATAGTTTTCTGTCCTGAATGAACTGCTGTTGTGAGGCTTTTGCATTTTAGAAAATGCAATAAAAAGCTCTTGATACATTTAATGTGAGTATTCTTCTGGTGTGTATTTACCAGCATTTTTGATTGGACTTGCACATGCAAGGAGTCTAAATACCTCGTATAATTCAAAGAAATTTGTTGTCAGCAGTTACCTCCAGCAAATACACTTTGATATCTCCAAACAGGAATATCTCTTTTTGTTTATTAAGAAAACCTGCTCTCCATCTCTATTGGCATCTAATTACCTTTTTGTGTTCTGTGTCTTTTTACTGATCTACATCTTGGCTCAGTGTTTCCTGTAATTTGTTATGGATTCTTACAGGTTGTAGCTAGTGGTGCTGTCCTGCTTATCCTGCGGCTATAAATGTTTCAGCACCTTGTCTGCATTCCTTGCTGAAAGAGAATAGTTCATTTTATTTTATGTCCTGGTGTTCCCCCAGTGATCCCTAGATTTGATTTAAGAGAAAAATTGATGTCGATGTTCTGAGAAATCCCATGATCCTATTTTTATTAGTACCCCAAAGTGATTTGGTCCTGTTGTTCTAAAAAGAAAAAAAATATACATATATAGTTACCTTGACTACTGGCTGAATAAATCCTCCTCAGGACTGTATTAATGTGCAATGGCACATTGGACCTCAGAAAAGCCTGGAATGATAGAGGCCAAGCCCCAGAAGAAAATGCATACTGGGTCCAGTAGTGGATGGCCAGATACACATTTGGGACTGACTGCTTTGGGACAGAATTACGCTGCTGAGCTGTAATGCTGCTTCAGGAGCTGAGATGGGTAAATGGTCATTTTTGTGAAGGGAAGGACTGTCAGTTATGCTCCAAAAATTAGAAATTGAGTTCCAGATGTTAAGGAAGAATGTCAAAATACTGAATCTGTGAAAACTGTTTTCAAAGCTTGACAAGAGGAAATGGTTTAAAAGTAGAATAATTTCCCCTTGCAAGTGATTATTTTTTTCAGGGAGTGAACTCTAGAGTTCTATGGACCCACTCTTAAAGCTCATCAATGCCATCAGAAACATTGTGTTTAACTTGTCATTTTCATATATCTTAAAAAGATGTCCTGTGTTCCCACAAGAACATATTCATCTTCTCTCTTTCAACTTCAGCAAATATTGGTCATTTTGGCTCACTGCTTTCCTGTACATCACTGAAAAATAACTTATATTTCTAAATGTGGACCTATGACTTCCTATGCAAAGTGGGATTCAACCCACAGGGCATTAAGACATCAGGACAAAACCAAGTGACTTGAGGAATCATCATACTGCTCCCTTGTTAATGAACACTGGAGATTTATAGCACTAAATTTAACAACTACAGAGCTTGCAGCACTATTTCTAGACCTGTTTCCTGTGAAAATGTGGCATAGGTGATCACTCCATAAATCGGTCTCAGGTAAGGTTGGTTAGGTTTTCTCAAATTTGACACAACATTGGCAATCTGATGCTAAAATATTTTTAAAAATTGGTTCTTGGCTAGCAGAGAGGGACATTCATTAATATTCATTAAGAAATAAATTAATTATTCATTAATATTCGTTAATAAAAATAGATAAATAAGTGCATAAGTAAATGGCTAATCCTTTGCCATAGGGAAGGCAGTAGGGATCCTGATGGGAGCCTGGGGGACTGCAAGCAAGAATGGCAGGAACAGCTAGGGAGGGGGGGCACGAGTGAACTGCGGAGCAACAGCCACAGCAGTGGAGGAAAGTGGGATAAAAGTATGTAGGGGAAGAAGAATCTGTTTCATTAATAATTCTATCTAGGAAGGAAATTGTAAAAACCATTTAATCATCAGTGATGAAAAGCTATGGCTGCCAACTGAGACATCTCAGTGCTGTACACATTGTTTGTTTTAGCACAGCATGCTGCTTACAGAAGGATGTTTTGCTAATTACTCCTAAAAGTTATAGAAAGTTTGCAATGCACTCTTTTTACAACTGAATTGAATGATTCAGGACAGTAGAGTGAAAAAGAGAAGGATGAGACCATTTGAGTCTGCCATTCATCAGATGTCATGAGCTTTCTTCATTATAAAGCAAAATTTTTCCTGAAGAAAAAAAATAAACAGAAAATCCCCACAAGCCATCTCCTCTCTGTTCAGTGTGATTGAGTAATTTCTAAATACACAAAGCCCTGGGACCCAGAAGGACACTGTAAAAAAATAAACTCACTGAAACCATAGCTCTTGACAGAATTGCTGCTGCACAGCTATACAAAGTGGTTCATTACCAATAGGGAAGCTATTGCCATATGCTTGGACTGTTTGTCAGTCTAGATAAATGGGGAAAATGGGATAAAGAGCACTAATCAAGCTATTAAGAAGAGATGCAGTCAAACACCAGTAGTTGTATTCCATTCAGATTTAGGGGAATCAATGACACAAAGTCTAGTGTTGACTGAACTGGTAAGAATTGACTGAACTCTGTTGAACTCTTGTTGTACCACCAGAAAATCTGACTCCTATAATTCCAATGTGGCAGCTAGTCTGTCTCAGTCCACCTCATTATTAAAATACTCACATATCCCCCCAAAAGAGACATGAATTCGGGTTCTCTTGCATATCAGGTATGACACAGTTGTGTAATTATAACCAGCAGACTCAAGTTGCAAAAAGCAGAATTTTATGACTGAGGAGAGAGGCAGGAATTTATTCCCTATATCCCTCACACCTTCCTCTGAAGTCAATTTTCTTTAACGCTTAATATTACATGGTTCTGAGCATATGAAAAGGGACAAAAGGCTGGTAGTGCTTTGTAAGTCCTCCTAGTGCTGGAGGAAAGTTCTTTGGTGTTCCCACACCTTGTGTGGGAGATGCAGCAGAGCTCAAATCAACCCAGTTATTCTCTTCTCAGAGTAAATATTTACAGTTTTATTGAACTGGAGAGTCATGGGTTTTACAAACTCAGTCTAACAGCTTAGTGAATTTTTCCTAACACTTGTCCTAGAAAAATAAAATCAGATTCCTTTTTCAAAAGTAGTAATAGGATTCAAATATTAATGTGTCTTAGAAGGAAACAGGTGTATAATATCAAAATATTTGAGCTCTGCTATTGCTGTGTTTTGTGCATTTTATACTGCACTAGCCACAGAATGATGGTTGTACAATGGTATGTTACAAGAAGTATCTTAAGCATTTACTAAATTTGGCATGAGTTTTATATTCTTTGGTTAAAATGCAAACACATGGGGATTTAAGAAATTAAAGGTATTGGAATTTTAAGAATAATTCAGAGTCCATTTCGTTCAGCTATTGAGAAAAGACTGACATTGTGACTGAAAGACAAAACTATCTTATTTCTTCACTTAGGTCCTCAGAGTGTTTTCTTGTTCAGATCTGTCTTCTCTTAAAGCATTTTTGTGACCAATGTCAATAATGAACACTGGAGACCAGGAGCTTTCCAAGCTTTGGTGCCAAGAAGTGAGAACAAGTGATCAGCAACAATGTCTTGAAAGTACAATTGTAGATGACTTTATATATATGTACACACATATATAGATCAAGACACAGGCAAAAAAACCATATCAAGTTGAACTGAGCTCATCAGTATCTTATTTTCTATCTTGTATTTCTCCGCTTCTGTTTTCAATAGTTCGGGGCACCATCGCAGCTGTGGATGAGCAAGGACAGAGAACAATTATCCTATTTCCAGAGCTAATTGTGGTCTTCAACTAGGAAGCCAACTTACTGGGGTGAAGAAACTCATCACTGTCGATTTTAAGTTGAGGAATAAGATCTTTTAATGTGACCCACCATGACTAATTTCTTTCTTTCTTTATAATAAAGCATCAATGGTCAGTGTAATTCTCTTGTCTAGCACAATGCAGAGGATATACAGAAGCCATACAGAGGGAGACATCAAGCCAGTGGGATGCAGATGAACAAGCTTCTTTATAGTGACAGTCATATGGTTGCACTTGTGAAAGATTTATTGGTATCTGCACCAGAACTGAATTCCTCTCCCTGCAAAAATCCAAAATCTTGCTGGTGGGCATTCAAGAGAATTTTCCCAATGCAAAATAAATAAATAAATACTCAGGCAAAAATATCATACATGAAAAAATCCATTTGAGCTCCTTTGTTTCAAAAGGCCTGCTCAAACCAGGATGTTTTACCTTTTAATATCTATCTATTTATGCATGTGTGCAGGGAACCTACCAGCTAATTGGAATCATATTTGTAAGTCTACTGACTGTTACTTACTACTTCTGCAGTTCTCAAGCTGCAGAGCAAGTCAGAAATAAATCCTTCATCCTTACCTTTTCTATGTTTTCCAACAGTTTCATTTCTTTGAAGTCTTTGAGTTTTCTATATATAAAATGCAAAAATTTTTACAAATCCCAATGTAAATCCCCAAACAAGCAAAACAAACTCCCCTATGCCAATAAAATTGCACATTTAAGGGGATGGGGAGATATCTGGGATATAGATTAATTTTCGTTCCAGCTACATCAGCTTCATCTAGTTTAATGTTTGTTCTGTTACCATTTGAAATTCAATTTCAGGTAGTTCTGTATCATATCAACATAGGATACATCATTAACTCTAAGAGGATGTTTTCCTTTGGCATCTGCTATTTTCACCAAATGTCAAGGCTTGACATTTGCTATCTTTATCTGGTTTTGGTGTATCACTCATACTGAGATTTTGTTTCTTCTTATCTGATATTGATTTCAACTGTGACCAGCTGTGTTGCTAATAAAATCAACAGGCAAGTATCTGGCATTTAGTTCTTCACTGGTAGAGGAAAAGAAACAACCCAGTGACAAAAAAAAAGTAAAGAGATACTTTTCAATTAGGATGCTTGCCTGTCTCCTCATATTATCCATCTCTTAGTGCTTCTGTTGATGTAACATTTCTGATTGATGCCCTTGGGGAAATCTCCATGGAAATCTTGCATCTCAGATGAAATATTCCTTTTTGCTCTCATCCACTGCTTCCTGGAGAGCAGGGTCATTTTTCAAAGCGGTATCCGCACTTTCGGCAAACTCAGTTCCTTTTGCCTCATTGGTGTGGTAGGTGCCCTTATGCCTGTACATGTACCGGACCATCACCACCAGCAGGCAAATGAGGACAAATACCACTGCAGCAATCACACCTACAGGAAAGAGACCAGGTAAACATATCACCAGTAATAAAATATGAAAAGTATCTCATAGCCAGACATCACAACTTAAATAGCTTGAAAGGAAAAAGCCCATGTATAATAAGATGTTTGCATGTTGCAGTGGCCAGAGTCAGAAAGGAGTCTGACACTGTAAAAAACAACTTGGGATATAGATACAACAGGAATACAGGACAAAGTCTCACTAGCTTTCTTTCAAATCGATGGCTTGATTTGGTTGAACATGTTGGAGCTAAAAGTTCATTACAAAATGTAGAGAAAGAAGGGGACATAAAGGAATACCAATAGGTTTCTTTCATCCGTCTGGTAATGTATACCCAGGGGGGTTGCAGGGAACCTGACCCTGCCTTCTCAAGGGTTCTCAATTTCAAAAGATGTTCAGGGCAGCCAGTATTTCTTAGGAGACATTCAACAAATAGCAGGAGCTGTGTGACTCTGGCACTGCTCTATATTTGCAAGCTGCCATTTCATGCTGTGCTCTAATTAAGAAAGTCTGATTGTAATGAATGTGGAAGTGACACCTGGGAGAAGAAAGGGCTTCTGGGTAGATCTTTCCTGTCTCATGGACTAAGGCTAATTACCAGCAATGTGTTGACTTGACAAAAATTTCTATAGGTAACCCAAATGTGCATAGGAGTAAATGGTGAATGGAAGCACTCCCAGTGAAGCAAAGTAGATTCTAGCTCCTTTTCTACTGTGAAAGACAGATGTCTGTGAAAGACAGGTAACTCTGACAAGTCCATTGTTAAAAAACCTAAAAACTTTATCCCCTTCCTCCTAGATAAAATTCTTGACTTAAAAATTGTGAAAATAAATGAAGTATTTTGAGGTGTTTTAACCTTGTGTGACTTTCATGGTGTTTTAAAACACATTTTGCATGCAACGAGGTTGAGCTTATAAACACTGTGATTCTGTACATGATACTGAGCTGAATCTATATTCATATGACTCCATGAGTAAATCAAACATTAAAGAAATGCACAATAAAAAGGACCAGAGCAGGACATTCCTAGGGTTTCTTCAGCTGTCAGTGGATAGTGTGTGTATGTATGGTCATTCTTCCTCTAGAACTGAATTCCTGCATTATGTCAGATGAATTGCTCCTTAGAAATGCCTATTATTCAGCAGAGACAATGAGAAGTAGGTAGACAGTATCTCTTTTCTTCACCCCATATTCAAGGTATGTGGCAGGAGTGGGTATCTCCAAAACTTCAGATTAATCAGCATCAGTAAAATGGGGAATAGACAGAATAGACAGAATATTAGTAGGGTAAATAAAGTTTAAAACTTTGCTTTAAAAGATACCCCTTAATGTTGTCCCTCAGATTTCATGGCACCTGGCTCTGGAACGTGAAGCTACTGCTGGCAAAAATGGAATTGTTTATACAAAGAACTTCAGGTTTACAATAATATCATGATTGCAGTGGGAGCTTCATCAATTTTTAGAGCCACAGTGGTATCCCTGGACACAAGAGGCTCTAATAGGCTTTAGATGTAGCACAATATTAATAAGCCTAAGGGACTAAGTACAAATCAATTTACCTGCTACTTGTTCATAGAAAGCTGAAATTAAAGTTACGTGAGATGGGACCTGAGGGAAATATAGTAGAACCTCACCAATTTGCACTAATGATTGGTATAGCCCCTTGTGAATGACTGAAATTAGTGTGTTAGCATGGAAATGAACAAACACAATAAAAATAAAAAGACAGGTTCTCTCTGTGCACATAGTTTTGCTCATTTATTCTGACAACTGTATTTAGTTTAAATGCATGAGAGAGCTTTAATGGAACACCAGGAAATATACTGTGGTGTATTCTGTAACAATAAAGGGTCAGCTGGTATGAGTTAACATGGCTCAAATCAATGGTGCTACACCAGTTCTATATTAAAGGACAGGCTTGGCCCAGTGAATAATGAAAGATATCAGAGACTGAGTTTGCTGCTGGACTGTTAGGCATTTTGTCCTAAAATGGGGAATGGATGGGGGTGGTACTGTTCAGTATACGGCTTATTTATGCTCATTATCTCATCTTGTTAGCTTGCCAATAGCCCCTCTGGGAGCAGATTTCCCACTGGTCTAATTAACTCTAATTGTGCCGCTCCTGTTGTCTTGTCAGCAAAGTAGAGGTTTTGTAAAATGCAAGAAATCAACCAACCTGCTGTTTTAATTCTAATGCTGCTTCTTAGTATGGTCTGCCACTTACCTCCAATAACAGCCACATCTGCTCCAGCTGTGGGGCTCTCGACTTCTCCATCTATAAATAGAATAGAACACACAAAAGTTAATTAAAAAAAGGAATTGGATCGCATGTAGCAGCAGTGATTGTACTGGTGGTGCTGTATTATTTTAACCTCTGAAACTCAGAACTTAAACAAGGTTTCTTGTTAGGAAAAGACATTTATGAAGCTTCACATTAGAGTTAGCCATACTGTAACAGTTTTATGTCACCATAACACTGGAAAATAAATAGCTAGAGCATTATGCAAACTATCATGTCCCTCAGGGAAACACCTACTGTTTATTACAAGCACTTACCTGCAACATCCTCCAGTGAATGATTAAATTAAGAGCATTTAGGTACAGTGATTACTCTCAGAAAGCTAGTTTTGGGGGAAAAATGTTGATGCCGATTTATTTTCCCATTTATGGCTCTTCAGAGTGTGGTCTGAATCTTGATTTGCTGCAAATTAATCTGGCTGTATTGATTTCAATTAGTACTTATTTATCTGCAATATCCTGTTCTTAATCTTAACATTTGTTTTCTTTTAAGCTTACAAGGCAAACCTGTTATGTGTGTGGTATAAAACGCAGTCCCCACTTAGAGTAAGTCTGAATTCATTGCTGATAAATCAAATTATGTTCTTTGTTGGATTATAATTTATATATAAAAAAGAAATGATAACTGTACTGTTTAAATGCAATGGAAAAGTACCTGACCATGTCTTTTCAAGAAATGGGTCTGAAACACTGTAAGCTGCTGAAAGAGCTGTAGCATTTGAATTGCATTTTTATCTTAATTATAGCACTCACTAAGAGTCTATAATCACTCACACCTAATGAATAGCCAAGATGTTTTAAAGGGGAGACAAAAAAAAAATCCCCCCAAATGGTGATGCTATTTCTCTCCTTATTATTTGATATAGACCTTAAGTTAAAGTGAAAACATACAGACAAGCAGTTCTTCACAACTTCCTCTTAGTTGATCGGGGTACTATTCTGAATTGTTTTCTGCTCCTTATTTCATTGCATTGATATCAGCCCACCTAGTCCTGGATTATGTGGATGTCTGAGAGGGTGATGAACTCCTGGAGTTTTTCCGTGCTAGTATTATGGTAGGACACACATTGCTTTGTTTAGTTTTGTTCTGTTCATACAATTCTAAATGATAGTGGTTTCTGAACAAGACAAACAGCTTTATGTGAGGGTTTTTTTTTAATATTTATTATTTCTTTCTTTCTTTTTATTTACCTTTGATAAATGCAGTGGATAGAAAAGTTCCCTGGAAAAATTCCAAATCCTTCTATAAACTCAACAGTAGCACTATGACTGATACCTGGCTTTCTTTTTGCTGAATCTGTATATATGATTTAAGGATAAGACACTATCAGCATCTTTCTCCTCACTCATACCTGGTCTCTAGTATCAGTTTGCAACAAACTGAGGAGATCTGAGATTCAAAGGTTCCCCCTTTCCCCAAACGTGGGAGATGTTTTATTTCTAGAAAGTAGAAGTCATTTTCTCTCCCCCAGAGGTCCTCCCACATTTTCTTCCAGCTATACACTGATGGAAAGATTGAGCATGCCCTGTGTAATTTAAAAGCTCTAATTATGTCTACGTCCATTCAAAACCCATGTGCCTCAGAAGAGATTAATTGCCTCAAGGTCAAACTGCTCTGTATTTCTTTACACACCAAATATATGCTGCATGCCAAAAAAGCAGGTTCCTCAATGGCAATCAAATACTTGAGGGTGTGAATTTTAAAGTGTTTCCCTAGCCACACAGCTTGCTTCCAAACATTATTTCCAGATCAAATTATTATCCCTTTAATTCTGAAAAAAGTATGTGAGTAATTCTCTGCTCTTTTCTGGCATTCTCATGTGCCTCTCAAGTTCAGATAACAAGCAGGTGCCTTATCTCTAGTACTTGCCACCACAGTGCTTTTTGATAATGGATTACAGTATCATCACTTTGCAGAAAAGTTTTCATTT
Source organism: Acanthisitta chloris (assembly GCF_000695815.1). Classification (NCBI taxonomy): domain Eukaryota; kingdom Metazoa; phylum Chordata; class Aves; order Passeriformes; family Acanthisittidae; genus Acanthisitta; species Acanthisitta chloris. Next base: position 154,535 of record NW_008667524.1, on the reverse strand, counting down.
CCATACTGTACTTTCTAAGTTTCCAAAAGAATGCTGGACTCATCTTGAGCTATCATGTAGCCAGCACTGGTCTGTTAAGCTGTCAATGCTGTGCCATTCAGGAACCAGGTAACACTGTGATGTGGCTTCACTCACTACAGTTGCATTTTACTGCAAGCACAAGGATCTGACTTATTTTTGTGTCCACTTTTGACCACAGAACAGGCTTTCTGTCCTCCCAGATAGCCTTTTGCTGCATCATCCAGAGTGCCAGAACATTGCAGCCACCAATGATCTGACATTTCCAAGGTCTGTTCATCAGATCAGGTTTAGAGCAATGATGATGGAAAAGACAGAAGGACCCTCAATGCCTGTCTCAGTCTCTGAAATTTTACTTTGTCCAAAACCAGCTATGTGATTCACAGCAATATCACAATACTGCTAGGAAGGGGTAGAAGGTATTAGTGTCATTCAAGATTCAAGCAGTATCACCCTTCATGACACATGACTGAGGAACATGCAGGACATCCATGATGAAATGAGATCATCTTCCCTGAGCAGGAGTGAGACAGCAGTCACTGTCTAGAAGGAAATCCATGCTTGGCCAGGAACCTCAGCCTGGTCTCTCTAAACTCAGTCTATGTGAGAAATACACTGCATTACTGTAGGACTGAATGTTCACTTTCTGAGGCAGAAAAGATATCCAAAATACTGAAAGAATCTTTAGCTCAACAATGGCTTTGGCTTTCTTGTACCTTCTTTATTCTTTTCACATGCAGAGAACTCAAAAGACTGTTTCCATAGCTGCTGTTGCTCCTCTTTTGATTATTTTCCTTTGTTTCAAGGACATCTTTTGTGTTATCTGCTGCCAAACTGTCCTTGCAAAACTTCCTCTCACTGTTATACTGGCTCTTGCACATAGCTGCAATCTGGTCCTGAAAGTGTTTAGACAGTGTTGTTATTTCATGCTATTGGTTACCATGGCACACAGAAATCAAAAGATTGAAACTTGTTTTTCATAAAATTTCTGGCCATCAGAATGAATTGACTAAATCAAGAATAGAACATACAAATCAAATTGTCTGTTGTTGGAAAGTATGTTTCTAAAAGCCAGAGTGAAGGGAAAGAAATGCCTTTGTGTCATGACCTGAAATTCATCAAATTCCAGTTCTGCCCATAAACCTACATATAAGGAATTTTTCCAATAGAATGACAATTGCTACTTGTCTCATTCTCATCAATCACGTCCTGCTGAGAAGGCAGCAGCCTCTGAAAACTCCAGGAATATTCCTGACTTAAATACTGCAAGCAGATCTCTGGCATTGTTCTTCAAAGGTAAAAAACAGTACAACTATCTTGTATGTTAATGTAGCCAGTGCTGAGTTTTCCTGCTAAAGTTGTTGGTAAATTTGTTAAACCACCTCCTCCAGGTGCAATTTTTCAATAAAACCTGTTTGTATGAATTTTGATAGTTTTTTTTAAAAACAGTTTATACCTATCCTGTTCCATTTTGGCTGAGAAGCACTGGTTTGAAGGAGGCAGGCCCAGCAGTGAAAGTGTTTGCAGCTAGTACTCTCCTTGTTTTACTATGCAATTCTCTGGCAGTTGTAATGGCTTCTTTTGTTATATAAATTGAAAATCTGAACCACTAAGAGCCATACATAATTTCCTGCTTAAAAATTATGACACTGTCTTTAAAAGAATTTGAATCTTTTTATTATATGACCTTTATTCCATATCTGAGCTTCATCCAAGCAGTACTTTCTGGCCCTTCTTTAAAATACCAAAGTCAAAATGTGCTTTGTAGATGAAAACTGAGATTTGGGCCCTATTTTATGACACCAGGAAACAAGTTTTTAAGGAAAACACGAAGTAGTATGAGAATTCTGATAAAGATGCAAGATCAGTGATCTGCTTTAGAAGTATAACCATGTCATGACATTCAAATTGAGAAGCCATTCAACTTACATGGTGGTGGGGCAGGGGATATTCATTCCCAAAATACTTTCTTCCATCCAGCATAGAAAGCTCTGAGTTTAAATTCTGCTACCTGCAGAAAATAACACCTTAAAGTGCTTCTGTGGCTACTGTTAGTGACACATGGGATAAACTTGTAGAGACCCTCAAGCTTTCTAACTTTCAGGCATCATTTTCCCTGCTGAAAGAATTTCCGGAAAAAAATTCAGAACTTTCACCCTCAGTGACTTTGCAGTCAGCACTGTAATTAGCAGTTTAAGTACCAACATGTTTGCTTGTTATGGATTTCATCATGGAAAAGGCATGAAAGGAAAACTGTACCTGCAAAGGGATCCCCATTTGGCACATTTGATGGGAACGCATAGGATTCATCCTACAGGATAGATCTTATCTACTAGTGCAGAACTGCTAAATCTCTACCGTGTAATCCACAGGGGCAATTTGATGGGATAACATAGGCCTTACCCCAGCCTTCTCAAGGCCTCTCTAATTTCCTAAAATAAAGCTCCAAACTAAAGCTGGTAGAGTTGAGTAGAGAAAGGAAAGCCTGAGATTAGAGGTCATGTTGTCATGATTCCTATGCAGCTGTGGGTGATACTGCGTTTTGGAGTGGGTTTGTCAAACTGAGTGAGTATAGAGACATCTATGTGTGATAAGCAGCTTTTTCAACAGTTTTCACAGTTACTTGACAGCAGTCAGGCAGCACTGCTCCGGCTTCTGCCTTTGAGGATTTTTCTACCCACAAGCTTGTGCTTTTGATTCTTAGCAACCTCAGACACCTCTTATCATGATGCTTCACTGCTGCCTGCTTGGTTACAATCTCAGACAAAGCCTTGGCTGCTAAATTACACTCAAGTAGATATTTTAGTGCTTTCTTGGACTTTCCCTCTTGATGTGCCTGTTCATTGCATAAGAAGTGCTTGAAATTCATTCAATTCATGTGAATGGTGAGCTGAGTTCTTAAGGTAGTCATTTCCTTCTTAGGGCTTTCCTAGCCATGCAGACTAGGAAACTCACTGGAAGATTTAATCTTTAATCAGCTCACCTAATTGCTTTATGAAAAACACTGCTCCTAATGGGTATTTTCCAGGTGAGGACGAGCCAGCCTTATCTCAGTATATCCATGGATGTACTTTGCACAACCACCCTAAGTACTTTGTTGTTGCAGGAAGTGAAGGCTGAAATGTGTCTTTAAAATTCAACAGTTAAATGTTTAATGGTTTTGTCCTAAACATTAGTACTATCTATCCATGCACCTGCAGTAAACAAGGGAGATGTTCAAACTGAATGTTATCCAGTTCATGATTCAGGCCAGATATAAATTGAGCTCAGAAGAGAGTTTTGCCTCAGTATTGATTGTTTTTTCTTCCATCCATCCATCCATATATTTGAAAGGGAACTTTAAATATAACTGGAGACAAATGAAATACAGTTTACTCAGTAATACACTCTAGTAAATGATTGTCTGTTTTTTGGCTTGTATCAATTGACCTAACACAAAATTTTGCTGTATTTTAAAAAGGTTGTAGTTTGAAAGGAAGACTGCCTTGTTATGTAAAGAATTTAGGTGAGATTTTAAAAGCACTCATCACCAACCTAACTGCTTCCACTGAAGATGATACTAAGGTATTTGATTGGGTTCAGTAAAATATTATAAACCTCTGAAAGCACTGAAGACTATACAGAGTCTACCAGGAAGCTTTTGCATGTGTTAGAAACCTTTACTATAATTATTGCAATTTTTTATTTTTTAATATTCTGTATATAAAAATGTTTTTATTATAACTGTTCTTTTCCCAAGGGCTCTCTTTGTTCTTTGTATGCTCTTCCACAGCCATCGTTCCTCTTGACTGTAAAAGCAGGTCTTAATGTGTCCCTGTTGCTTTCACTGGTGCAAGACTATTCTTACCACACATTTAGTATGGAAGAACTAATGAAGTCTTAACATCTCCATTGTTTATGCAACTCTGGTATGTCCTCCTTGCCCTTTGGTTTATGTTTGTGCCTTGCCAACACACTGCATTCATGAGAAAATCATTAATCTATTAACCTTAGCACACTGATTTAATTTACAAGCTATAGTTAGAACTGGTTCACTGCAGCTGCAGGTATAAAAATGAGTCAAACCAACTTCTGAAAACTTTATGTTAGAAATATGTTAATTGCTCAAGCTGCTCTCTGGCCTATGTTACAATATCAGATGCATTCACTCAGGCCTTTTGAATTAAAAAAAGTCATTACCCATTTTAATATTTGCCAGTAAGTGTGCAGTGCCCTGCCAGTGCTGGCATCTCTTATCCCAAAGGGTCATCAGCCTGAACCCATCAATTTGACATATTCTGCTGAAAAAGCCATCACCACCTCCCATTAGACAGTGAAACACATCAAGGCTGTTCTTTCAAAATTAAGAAACAGTTCCTCATCTGTCAATCTGGAAAAGAGACAGAATAATTTGGCTTCCATTTGTATACTAAATTATTATAAGGACAATAATGATGACACATAACAACAACAACCACATGATCTTTTGGGTATGTAAATGGACTGTGCTGCAAATGTAAGGTAAATCACACAGATTAAAAATACCTATAAAATTAAAATGCACTGGGCCCAATCCTCTTGCTATTTTAGCTAGCAAGTGCTTTGTCATTAATTATGAGCAGAGAAAACACAGTTTCATTCCATTAAAATAAAAGTTTGTTCAAGATTTTTGACACTTTGTAATATAGTGAGGATCAAAAGCAATTATCAAATTAGTTTATTTAGATTAATATTGCCACATAATTTTGGCAATTCTCATTTGATTCTGGTGTACAGTGTCAGCAAAATATCTTTTCAACATTCTAGAATGTTTTAAAGGAAATAAGAGAGGATATGTTTTCCAATGTTTGAGGAAATAATGGCTTCAATCCCGCAGTTTCTCCTTCTTTTGTGAAGTTGAATTGCCCTTGGATCTTGGGGAAAATCAGAGTTGGAGAGACTCTGGGTTCCATACTAAAAGTCATCTTGTCAAAAAGTAAACATATGAGATCCCTTAATGATAAGAAGGACAAGGAGAAAATGTTAATGAAATTTTGGAAATAATTTTAGGTTAAAAATAATAAATTTTTTTAAATCCTCCAGATATTCTATATTTGAAAAAAAAATAACAAATTGCAAAGATAAGATTTCATTTTTAAAGGTTATATAATAAACTCCTCCACAGATAATTTTTTTAAACCAAATTTTTCTGTTTAGCCCCTAAAACAAGTGACAGTCTCCTCAAATTCCCCTTTTAGTTTGAACCACTTTGCAGTTACTAGAGATGTACTTTTGCTCCTTTGCTTAGTGTAGCTGGATACCTACCACCTAATCTGCTGGGAATTAAGAGCATTAAAATGGCAATTTCCCCTTAGAAGTACTAAAAATGTTACAACCTTAAAGCCTCCATTCTGCATAGTACTTGAGAGAGACCTTTGTGTAGGCCCATATCCCCTTTGGTAAAAGACATTTAATGCGTCCTCTGTTTCACACCAATGTATATATTCAGTAAAACACTGACAATGAAATTCAGATGGCTCTGTCTTCTGCTTATGGCATCAGGAATGATGAGATGCTTTCAGGGTTGGCCGAAGAAACCCAGAGCAGAGAGAAGTTAAAGGAATTACTTCCCTTGCACTGGAGCTCCCTAGCAAGCAGGAAATAAAGCTCACAACAGGATGCTGTAGAAATCTTGTGTTAGATGTAGGATGTAGGAAGTCACCAAGGACCACCCAATGGGGGTTTTGCTGCTTATGTATGGTGTCTGTTTTTTGCTGTGCTCCTATAGGAAAGCTGCTTGATGTCTGCAGAACAAATGTCTCCTTCTTATCATGCAAAGGTGCATGAAACATGAGGACATGGCAGAAAGTCTAATCTATTTCAAAAAAATGCTGCATGTGGCAATTTGGAAGTTGTGTCCTATTTTGTCGGCCTCATGTTTATAGTCATATCACTGCAAGAAGTTCCTTACTCTTCTATGGAAATATGGTAATGTAACCAGGCCATCATTTACATTTTTCCTCCACAGCCATCAAAGTCAGCTCATGTACAACATCTTGCTGGGAAAGATAAATTGACCTCGTATTGCTTCATTAAAGAAGTGACAAATGGGGTATGAATCAATCCATAAGGTACAGTCCATGATCAGGATGTTTTCCTGCATGCATCCCTCCTCCTCCCACCTCCTCCTTCTTCATCAGAACACATTACTCCCTTTGAGAGCTTTATAATCTGGAAGGTTTTGAAAGAAACACTAAATATCCAGCAAATCTGCCAAATAATTTCTGTCTGACTTTTCGTCCAAATTCAATAATCTCAAGCTCCAGTCATTTTTCATTGGATAAAAATGGGAACCAAACAGCTCCTTGCTCATTCACTGAGACCAAAGCTGAATGGAAAGGAGTTGCAGGCTTAATTGATTAACCATTGCAAATGTTGCAGACAATTATAAGTAATCCAAGGAGCTGACTATGGACATAGTGAAAGCACATCTCTACTTGTAACCAAGTCTGATGTTGTAATTCTTGAGAAACAGTGCATAAAAGCAGCACACCCAGCTGACCTAAACTTTGCGTGTTAGAAACATAAGCATAAAAATCTGAGCCAGAACCTTTCAGTGAAAAGGCAGAGGCCAAGAGGTCTTGGAGGACGTGATAATTCCCTCCCAACCCCTTGTGTAAATGGTTATATGGTGCAGTAAGACAACTTAACTGCTAAACTGCTTGTAATTATTTACCAAGATAAGCTTTTAATTTGTACCTAACAGGTCTACCAGCCTGACTCTCAGGTCTTTTGACTGTGTCATAAGAGGATAAGGTGATCTCTGTTTCTTAATGTAGTACTTGATTTTATGACCTTAATAACTTCTTAAGATTAGGTTTTAGTTTATATTTGAAACATACCATTTTTATGGACATGGTACTAGCATTTATGGACTTGGCACTGACAGAAACATTAGTTAAAATTAGTCCCTCTAACTATGACAATCTGAATAATTTGTTAGTATTTGAAACATTTCCATCAAATACATTCAACAGCATCTTTGCACTGATTTTCTCTGTTCCTGCTATTTGCCTGACTGTCCTTGTAACCTTCACAAGTTTTGACTCCATTATTCAACTCCAACTGCTTTTAAAGGAAAAGCAGGCAAAGATAAAGATTTTGCTTCAATTTTCTTGAAAACTGTAGACTGGAGAGAAAAGGGAGAGTAGTCCAGCAGTTAAGGAGAGGCAGTGAGGACTCAACAAAATTAAACCTTGTTTAGCTGCAGTGGGTTTGCAAATAACTGTGTGTTTTCCAGCCATCATGCATGTAGATCCAGAGGACCTGCAGCAAAGTGCTTCCTCTCTCCGTGGAGAGCTCCTGAGGGAGGGAGCCAGTGTATGCCTGGGGTGGAGAGGGGGAGGGGAGCAGATTTAGAGGAAGGGGAGGGTTTTAGAGAGTAGATACATAAATCTCGAAGGAAGAGTGTTTCACTGGTTCTGATGCTGGCAGAAAACTCATTCTAATGACACTGACATGCTATGGAAAAAATGTAACCATTATTCTATTAAAGATGATAAATGTCTAATTCTCATTTTGTGATGAAAAACGTGACCTTGTGCTTAAATTAGAGGTGATACAATCAAACACCGGTGATGTCCTCTAGAAATCACATGGGACCTGGCAAAAGCCTGCAGTCATGCACAGAGGTATTATTGTAACAGTTCAAAGAATGTAATGCCAGTCTCCTATCCTTAGAAAAGTATGATGATTTTCCCAACATGGGCAGGTTGCTTCCTTTATGTCTCATTCCCATCATCAATATTTTGTAGCAATGCAGTCCAACAGGTGATAATTCTTGGAAATGGGAATTCTCTGTGCTCCATCCCCTGGCTTATTTGATATGAATTGTATTCAGCTACATCCAACTCATACACCAGTGCTTGCCTAAGGCACTGTCTACTAAGCGTTGCAAGTGGAAATGTCAGGATGTTTAGCATATGCTCTTCAGAGACACAGAGATCTTTCCTGGAGCACTGACGAGGTTAATATTATTAATGGAGATATCTGTAGTGGAAACTGTCTTCCAAATGCTTTGAATATTGAGCATATGAAACAAAGAAAATAAAATATATAAAACACCTTAGAAACTTGCAAGGCAAATAGTCGCTCAAGGCGACAACATTTCTTATTTTCCAAGGATTCTTCAATGGATATGCAGATTTTTTTGCATATCTGCCCTATTACAAAGACAAGCCCATTTTATTATCTGAAAAGCATTTACATATCAGTCCAAGCTGTCTAATTGAATTGAGAAATTTTAGCAAAACTTCTTTACCATCTATAATTCATCTGAGCAATTCTAGACAGATTGTGCAACAATTGTTAAAAAGAGGGAGGAAAAAACCCAAAAAGATTCATTTGTGTAATATTTTTGGAGAGTTGTCTGGAATTATTTGACAAATAGCATATTGAACACATTAACAGAGCTAAGCATGAAAAGACCTTCATTGAAGCCACATACTGAATGTTTTTCTGCACAGGACTTACATTGTTGTGAGATTCATTAACAGTTTATTGCTAATGTTCCTCTCTCCTAATGGAACATGAAGGGTAAGTATCATGTAGGTGCAAAGCTAATAACCAGCCTGACGAGATGTTTGACTGCTGGAAAGGAGTCTATATGATCTCAGCTGACTCCATAGGTGCTGCAGAGAGGATGCTACTAGGCAGTTGGCCTAGATGTTTGTTGTGGGTTCCTTCCAACTGGAACTATTCTATTCTGCTCTGTTCTGACATGCCTTCTTGCAAGAAGATCTATTCATCCTCAACAGAGGTGTGGTGAAACCTGGAGTATGGGGCAGGAATTTCCTTCGCATGAACCAATAAGCAAACCTAGAAGAATAGCTTAAATTAGAAGCTTAGTTTTCTAGAGTCTATAATTAGGGAAAATAAACCCCAACCATTACTGTAGCACTGCTTAACCAACCCTTTCCAAAGCCTGTGCTGAGGGCTTAGTCTAGCTATAAATTAGTGAAAGATTTTATACTGCAGAGCTTTCAACATGTCCTGGTTAGAAGGGCTAGATGTCTCCTACTGGTGCTCAAATGGTGTCTTACTCTCTGAGTTATGCCTGTTAAATTGCTGTCGTTTATGGAAGCAAACTTATCATGCCAAAACTTGATGCTACCATATTCTTAACTAGAAAAGAACTTCATTTATTTTAATCTGCTAATAAGGAGTCCTTTATGTGTTACTGTTCACTCAAATGGCTCTCTCTAGATGCCATTGATTTTCATACAATCTGTAGAATTATAAGAATTTCTGAGGCTTCTGCTCCTCTTTCAAATCTGTTTGAAGCTGGTCAGTGGATCCAAACGTTCTTGATGAGAAGTGACAGATGGATGAACAGATGATTGAGCAGACAGATAGACAGCAGGAACACATAAGACTAATTTCATTAGGAAACGAGACTGAAAACAGAAGTAGCAGTGGGTACTTGGATAATATTCGTAGTTTGCTCACAAATGTAAAAAATGCCATGGTTTTGAAACCAATTCAAACCTTGTAGATGATGTCCTTATTGGTTTGAACAGCAAAGGAAAAACCAAAGGGATATTGCTGAGACATTTTTTCAGCTCCTTTTTTATTTTTTTCAGAACGCTACATTTTTATAGTTTAGACTATATTTTAAACCTTTAAAGCCAGATTCAGCTTGGACAGCCCTAGAAATTTCAATGGAGGATTAATGTGTGTCATTAAGCAAAGAAATATGGTCTAGTAGTTTTCAATAGCAACAAATACTTGCTATGGTACTTCTCTGACCAACGTATTTTTCACTTACTGTAAAGCCTTCAGGCTGCTTCTTTCCAAAATGTATGAAATATGCACATAGGAAAGCTGAGAATGAATTGTTGTGATTTGCTCTGGCTGCTACATTCCTGTAGCAAAGGGCATTCTTGTTCCTAAACATTTTCCTTCCAACATGATCTAGCAGAAAACAAGCTCATCAAAAGGAAGGAGGTGGGGGCTACTTACTTATTGGCAAATTGATCCAAGTCACCATGTGTGACTGTCTGTTGCTCTGTTAACAGGGAGGGGTTT
>NW_008667524.1:140690-144453 GCF_000695815.1 Acanthisitta chloris | reverse complement strand
GGAATGCTCTTTTGGGCAGGTGAAGTATTTTAAAAATCTACACAGAAGAAAGTTCCTCAAAAGCAGAGCATTATTTTCTAGAGAAAGGAGAGATGGTCTGAGCAGAACAGAAAACTCCAGATATTCACATTCTAGCGACTCCTTGGAACTACAGCAGCTCTAGAAGGCCACAGAAAAAGTGGCTTGGTATTCCCTGTGTAAGAATATAGTGGAATGCACAAAACAGTAAGGCTTCTCTCTCAGCTGTCAAAACAGGGACCTTCGGGCAGAGCTGTTACCCTGTACTTCCCTTCCTTCAGGGATGCTGCTCTTCTGCAGCTGAATCAGCAGAACTCAGGCTCTGTGGCTAAGTAGCAGCAGTCCTGGCTGGCCCTGCTGTCTCCAAGCAGGGCAACGTCCCAATACGCAAAATGAAACACCAAGTGTCATACATACAAGGTGGGATTTGCACTGCTAAACTGCTCCTGCTCTCTTTGAAGTTGGTTCTCCAACACATTCCAACTGATCAGCCAGGCCAATGGTGAAAGTTTTAAAACCTCTGTTTTATGAGTAAGAGAAACATAATAAAACCATGGACTAAGAACAACTCTGTCCACCTCGTCTGCTTTCCAACTTCCCAGTTTAATTCTCCTGTTGATGCTGCCTAACAGGTTGCAAATATCTGCCTTCTCAGTTATAAGAGAGTCTGCAAATCTCTCAAAGCACTTTCAGAACATATCCAGACTGTTTACCATTGCCTCCAGAGAAGTCTGCTTTGGAACAGTATCATAAGGTCAAGTTATCCCACTGAAACACCTATTAGTATAATGAAAAAAAAAGAAAACCGTACAAGCCAACAGCACTAGCACAGCCCTGGAAAATATGAAGTCATAAGCAGAGTTCAGCCAGAGCAGACTCCCATTAAATTTTGTTTAAGAGCCAGGTTCCACCCTGAGATATGTGTGAGCTGCGGTTTATTTCAGGAGGAGCTGTGCTGTACTTCATGCCACAGCAAGGCTTGGACACAAGTATGTATCTGTTACAAAACAGAGCGGAGAAAAGACCATTTTCCTTTTACATTTTGTGGTTTCATCTGAATAGATGGAATAGAAAACCAAAAGAAGTTGATTAAACAGCTTTACAGGGCCCCTCTGTCAAATTTAATTCTTTCTTCTACAAGACATGAATGTCTGTGTTTCTAAATCCACTAGGCTATTTTTATTAGATATGCTAGTCTTTTGCTGTGCCCCTGCTACCCCTAAAAGTGTTAAACACACAGGCAGAAGCTCTAAGGTTTGTCTTTCTAGCTTCTTTGTTCTTGAGATTCCCTTTAGGAGACAGTCAGCAAGAAATGTTCCCTAGGAGATGTACATGCTTTGTAAAGAAAGGACGTACACAGCAGTCTGGCTTTACCTCCTTAAATCCTTCCACTGAACATTTTTATCTGACAAGTAGGAGCTCCACTCAATGAGAAGAGGAGTGGCAGAAACATTCCCTATCCTGACGGCATTCCCAGACAGGGACTAGGCTTCCCGGCAGCCTTATGCTATGCTGAGTTGCACGGCTGGTTTCAGGCAACAGCCTTTATCATTGCTGGGGTGGGTGCCTGCTGCACAGCTGGCTGTTGGAGGGGATGAAAGCATAAAGTCATGGTCACACACTCCTGGAAGCTCTGTGGTAACCTGGGAGTGCTGGGCAGAGGAGTGCCCTGCTCCCTGCCACCAGCTGTGTGCTCAGTAATGCTGAGCTCCCAAGGTTGAATTCCTTCAACTACAAGTTAAAAGAGCTCATTCAAGAAGAGGGGGAGGTGAGGCTCACTCCTGCCAAGCGCTGAGTCTGGATGTGAGCAGGAGGTTAAAGCATTTCATATAAGAAACTCTGGTAAATGCAAAAGCTTTTATACCCCAAGGCAACCCTTTAAACACTGAAATACTAATTCTGGCTCAAGAATTTCTCATTCCTCAGATCCCTAGATGGCTACCCTGTGCTTTAACTCTCCATTAAGCATCTGCTACTGGCTCTAACGGGTAAGATGGACCATCAGCTCCATGCTCAGTACAGCACTTCCATGAGCAGAGCTAAAAATGCCTTTAAGATCTGGTTAGTAAAGAAAACTCAGCCTCAGCCCCATCGGGACCAAACCCCTGTTGGCGATCACTTGTCATGGAATCTGTAGCAGATAAGAAGAGGTGACAGTGTCCCTGGGAAAGTCTATGGTTTTTAATAGTGGTGTAACCTAACATCCAGCTGGTAAGGGCCAAGGGAGACATACAGGCAGCTCTGGTAATGCCACATCACTTCATTGTGTAATGGCAGTGAAACAAAGGGGGGAAAACTTGGTACCAAATCCCATTAGCTATATCAGCTATATCAGCTATAAAACTTGGTACCAAATCCCATTAGCTAGAAGATGGATCAGAAATATTCCAGCAAGGATGGGGAATGGAAAAGACAGAGATGTGTGCCCTGGGTATCTGGAGAGACATATGGCCCTCGGCCACAGCTGTCGTGCCATGGCTTTGTGCCTGTCAAGGTACGGAGTTTGTATTTCTTGCTACATGTCCCCTCACCCAGGGTATGTTCTTTGTGTGTATGAATCATCCTCTTAGGGATAGGGATGCTCATGTCCATAGACAATAAACTGTTACCTGATAGTGCCAAACAGTGGCAAACAAAATAAATTGCAAAGCTGAACACCCACATTTATCAGTATTTCCCTGGGAAACTTCTTTCAGCCAGCCACAAGCCAAGGATCTTGCTCTGTGCTGCAGGCAGCAGGGCATGACTGAGGAGGGTTGATCCCTTAGGGTTTGAGAGCTTCTTCTCAGGGGTGAGCTGTGAAGAAAATCTCTTAAGTGGAAAATGGCCTGTACTAGATATTCTGGTTTCCAAGCCTCTTTTCCTCATTCAATGAGGAAAATATACCCCCCTCCTCTGGAATAAATCATAGACACAGTCTTTAATTACAGAACATGTGCTTCCCCCTCCTACCTCCCCAGAGACTGCACCATGTTTGAGAAGGAGGGAGATTTACCCAGCGATTTGGTACTCAGGACACATAAATACAGCACAGTGGAAGCAGCAGTGTGGAAGTCATGCTCCCATCTGCTCTGTTACTGGCCTCTGGAGAAAACAGGGCACAGGATACACTTCCTGTGGGAGGCTTGTAGCAGCCTGGGAGAGAAAGCATGACCTTTTCTTTAAAGGAAATGCAAGTCATGGAGAGGAGTAGGGGGCTGCATTTTTTTTCTCGAAAACAGTGTCATGTGGTCGTACCTCCTCTTGCTTTCTCATCGATGTTTGCAACTGATCTTTACTTAGCAATGATCCATTTTAAACAGTTTCATCCCACTCTGCCACCCCTTTGTTGCTGCAGTCAGTCATGAACCTTCTGACACAAGTCAGATGCTGTTGAAATGAAAGGTTTCATTCATCACAAGGAAAGGAAATCAGAGGAGGTACTGCAAGAGTAGAAGGGCTTGGCTCATGCTCTGTTTCCAGCTCAAAAATGGTTATGTCCCAGGATGCAAAGATTAAGCATCTTGCACAGAATGTGGGAGAAGGAAGAGTCTTTGTCTGAGATTCACAGATTTTAATGGATTCCAGAAGGGAAAATCTTTTACCAAAGAGCAACAGCAAAGTTCAGAGAAATGCAAAAGCATTTATCTCCCCAGTTGCATTCCTGTCTGCCAAAAGTAGGAGGGGTGATTTACTCCTCCTTGGTACAAGGAGTCCTTTATGGGTCATTAATCCACAGGGAGAATTAGTTCAGGAGCAGCCACAG
>NW_008667524.1:120922-140649 GCF_000695815.1 Acanthisitta chloris | reverse complement strand
GTTCTTCTTTGGGACCATACAGGTTCAGTTTATCTTGCTCCCCACTACAACATCTTCAATAGTGTTTCCTGCAAGAGCTCTAGTTACCACTGATAAATCACTTTGCCTTCGTTAAAATCTGTGGTGGTAGTAGATGAGTCTGCTGTGAGGTAAACTAAGGCATTTGAAACACAGTACTATTAAAAAATTAAGGCCTGAAATCAGCAAATTCTGATATGAAGCCCAATAAAATCAAGATAAGCAATCTCAAGCTCCAGAGTGCAAGCACCTCAACAGCACTGTTTTTGGCAATGCAATGATAACTTGCAGTAAGGAATTTCTCATTTCTTTAGGAGTAATCAAAAAAAATAGTCTCATTTTATCTCGCATTGACTCTCTGAAACCACCTGAGAATATTTTCATGTGTCAGCTGCTAAGTGAGGAACACTAAAGACTGGTTATATATATTCACAATATGGAGGCATTTACAAAATGCCACTAGTTTGCAGTGGATGGCAATTTATACTCTTTACATTGGCCCAAAAAAAAAAGGTGCAGCAATGAATTACATTTCTGTATTCAAATCTCCCAAGAAGCATTCACTCCATGCTCAGATTTGCCAGACTCCACATAAGTCTGGTAAATCCACATCCTTATTGTCGTAAATGTCTTACAAGATCAGAAATGTGGCTGAAAGAGAAAACCCAAAGCTGGCTGGTGTCCTTGGGTTTTATGCTCTCCTGTGTGTTTGCATGTGCACACAGCATCCTTTATTTTGGCTCTTTATCGCACAGTTTGGCTTTGACAAATTGAAAAGTATGAAGATTAGAACTATCATGTTTACATGTATTACCTCCTGCTACTTCATTTCTTCCATGGTGCTTAAATGTTCAGGCATGTGGCTTTGAAACACTCTACCTTTAATGCACTTAAAAACTCTGCTGGATTTCCAGCTTGCTTTGATCTCTGGAGTCTAGAAACTATCTCAAAGAATACAAATAAATATGTTTAGGGGAAAAATATTTTCAAGAAGAAACCCCTAAAGTCCTTCCAACATTGATATGCATTGCCAGTTGATGTCATACCTAAGATTGTTGTTTGCATTTTGTCTTTATGCATCAGAAGGCCTAAATCTCTGTCCAGAATGTGCAACGTGATGAGGTAACTTGGGAAGACAGATGTAGTCAGTGCCCCTTATCATGAGCATTGAAGTGTCAAATAACTGTTTGTTGTTTTTTGTTTAGAAAGGAGATGGAAGGAGAGATGATTTTTGTTCTGAGAAATTTACCGACTGAACA
This sequence comes from Acanthisitta chloris, assembly GCF_000695815.1. NCBI lineage: Eukaryota > Metazoa > Chordata > Aves > Passeriformes > Acanthisittidae > Acanthisitta > Acanthisitta chloris. The sequence continues at coordinate 139,372 of NW_008667524.1, read as the reverse complement.
AAGTAAAAAGGATACATTTTTTTCAATGAAGAAGATTGTATTTTGTCAAGATGGAATGGGAAGGATGTGAGAGGAAATCTGCTAAGAGCTTGCTAGTAATGATGAGTAGGAAGGAGACATTAACTGGAGAGCTGGAAATAGAGGAAAGACTCAGCTAACCAAGGCTATAAGAAAAAAAGCTTCTTTCTGAGGCTATACAAAGACACCTTTTCCATCTCTTGCCATGCCAAGTCACCATGCATCACTACCTTTGTGATAATGCCTTGGACTTGAAGTAATTTCAAATTGTCCCCTGTACTGCAAGTAGAAATCAGAGCTGGGTTCTTTGGTCAGGGTGTGGGATGACTAACTTGAGAAGGAGGGAGCATTAACTTGGGGAGATATGGTAAGTGGGTGGGTAAGTAAGCAGGATAGCAGAGGTGTTTCAAGGAACCAGATCCATCCAGCTCCACAAAAGGTGAGATAGAAGGTGATACTTCATTTTAAAAGTATCATCAAGGGTTCTGTCACTAACCATTACTCGAGCTCCAGGTATGGAGGAGAAGACAAGTCTCCATGGGGGAAAGACAAAGTACCAAAGGCAATCAACAAGGTTTCAGAAGAATTGATTTCTTACCATTAGGTGGACACAGCCTTCACAAGAAGGGCCAACAAAAAACCCTTTGAGTCATAAAATCGTAGAATGGATTGGGTTGGAAGGGACCTTAAAGATCATCTGTTTCCAGCCACACCCTGATGGGCAGAGCCATCTTCCACCAGACCATGTTGCTCAAAGGCCCATCCAGCCTGGCCTTCTCCTCCCTGACCTGGTGATGTTCTTCTGGCTGTGCTGATGGTAGCAGAAGCTATTCACTCTGCTCTACTTCATGATTGGAGCAGGGATAGAATGAGTAATAGGAAAAGCAACAGTGTGTGCAAAGCACACTGAGTGGTTTTGAAAAAGAGTGAGAAAACCATGACTTCCCCTTTTCCCAAAGCAAAGGAGCAACTGAAACGGAAGCATGGTTCTCAACGGCTTCTTTGTTTCCTGGTGCCCTCAGCACCTTATGCAGGGTTTTCTGTAGAGATGCAGCCTAATCCTGTGTATATCCCTCTGTTTCCACCTAATGGCTTAATTAGTATGGTTTCTTTGAACTAAAAAAGGTCCCTTTTCGGGGAGAGTTGAGGGGAAAAGTGTATTTCTATGCAGTAGAAACCAAAAATCAAAGTCCACTAACGTAATTATGGAAATTCAAGAGAGACAGACAATAATCAACTCTTCCAGTCATGTGATCCAGGATGTAAAAAGCATGTCCCAGATTGAAAGTAAAAATTCCTATGGGATGACAGGAAAGATATGGAGGGGGAGGTGTTGTTTCATAGCAAGCTGTGAAGATGAGAGAGAAAGACAAGTCACCAAAAATCAAAGTCCACTAACGTAATTATGGAAATTCAAGAGAGACAGACAATAATCAACTCTTCCAGTCATGTGATCCAGGATGTAAAAAGCATGTCCCAGATTGAAAGTAAAAATTCCTATGGGATGACAGGAAAGATATGGAGGGGGAGGTGTTGTTTCATAGCAAGCTGTGAAGATGAGAGAGAAAGACAAGTCAAGTCAATGGAGAAGAGAAGAGAAGAGAAGAGAAGAGAAGAGAAGAGAAGAGAAGAGAAGAGAAGAGAAGAGAAGAGAAGAGAAGAGAAGAGAAGAGAAGAGAAGAGAAGAGAAGGAGAGGGGCAAGTCAGAAACAAAGGAAGAGAAGAGAAGAGAAGAGAAGGAGAGGGGCAAGTCCCAAAAGAAACAAAGCCTCAGCCCTGAGGGTGACAGGAGAAGATTTATGACTTCCTTGCCTGTGTTTTTGTTTTACTTTCCCACAGCCAGGATTGTGGAAAGTCCTTGAAAGGAAGAGGAAAAGATATTTAACATCTGGGACCTGTATGTCTCCCCTATGTTCAATATGAGCACTTACCTGTGGGCTAAGAAAGGGACAGACAGAAGGATTAGAAGGTGCAAAGGATATCTGAACTAGACAACATGAGAAGGCAGGTGTGAGAGAGGTCACAGATACATCAAGGATTTCATTTTCTTCTTTCTGGATTGAGTAGGATGGGGACAGTTCTCATGACATTTGAATGAACCATTGATAGAAGAATAACCTCAGCTAGCTCATGAGTGCTGATTATTAAAACTTCAGGAAATAACAGATTCAACTGAAAGAGTAATTTTGTAATAAAATGGTACATATCTAGACATATGCTAAGAAACTCTTTAAAGCAGAGTTCAACAATATATCCCAGAAGATAGAAATAAAATATAAAAATCCAGCATGTCATTTTAAACATCAGGATATTTGAAAATGTGCACATTTCCTGAATTCTTGGATGGCTACATTTTTATGGTAACTTCCCTTTTAAATAGCCTGGTACATATGGAACAGCTGCTTCTTCCTTGTTTCTTAAGTCACTATCACTGCTTTTCTCTGGATCTTTGTTTATGTGGACACCTGAAACTGGCATATGCAAGGGGTAGTTTGCAACTGATAGTCTGTGTAAGTCTAATGTTTTACTATATCATATAAAAGAGTATTTTCTAGTGTTTTCCATCTTCCAATCATCGTCTTGTTTTCTTTCTTTTTAATGAGTTTATGCCTCTGCTAAGCCTTCAGAAATCTAGCCTTTTTTTTCAAATGCTACTTTTGAAAGTATCTCTCCATTTGAAAAGGAAAACATGAGCTTGTGGGTATTGGTCTGTGGACAGAGTTGTGGTCAGGGAAATATGCTCCACACCAAGAAGTCTGACTAGTTAAAAGCCATATAAGTAGTGAAAAGGGTGGTGCATATAGATATGTCTGTGGACATGTATGCATATAGATATACAATATATGACATATATATATACACTCTGTGTATATATATATATGTGCATATATACAGAATTCAAACCCTTTTTCTAGGTTTGGTGTTAGTAAAATAGTCTCTGCAACTCTAAACACCTACATGTATGTAAGGACTTGATGTTCGATTCTGCGTTGCTGTAACCTTGTCACATATGTTCTTTATGGTGTGCACTGCCTCATAAAACTAGATATTTTAGGCATGCACTCCCAAGTGAAATAGGCATTTATCATTCACGATAACATGGAACTGTCTCAGGGTGTGTTCAAAAGCCCCCCTGCAACTTACTGATAAAAAGCTTAACTCCATTTCAGGGCTTATCTGAAGAAGAAAGAGGTAGACCCTCATGAAATAACTGAATTTGTTGGGGTTTTTTTTCCTCCTAAGATGAAAAAGAGAAGAAGAGGAAAGGAAAAAAAATTGCTTTAAAACTCCAATGCAGCAGAACAAGTTTAACCCTTTGAGATTTTGAGAGAAGTTTTCTGCTTCATCAGGAAGAACCCTGTGGTGAAACATATGTCAGAAAAGAAGAAGATATGAGAAACTGGCCTCCTTTGCAGACGAGATGATTAATTAAGAGGAAAATCACTTAGCCAGATGTCTCGTTGGTGAAACTACACATGCTAGGTACATCTGCAATAAGGGAGCAGCACAGCACTGGCAGCACATTTGATTTCCATGCTAACATAGCTGAGATAGGAATCTGGTGTGAATTAGATCACACTGACTCTTGGAGAAATGGAAGAGTACAGACCTTATTTCAGCTACAAATTATGAGCTGCATGTCTGTTATAATGCTGCAGTATCATTACTCGATGCAGTTGAGTTATCGGTTACAAATAAATTAACCAGAGAAGACAGTCCGTTTCTCCAGTCATGTTCATAAATTGTTGGCAAACCAAACCTGATTTCTCCATGTGTCACTTTTCTTCATTTTCTAAGTATTTTTTCAGAATGCTTAGCAGCTGGTGAATTTTTCATCAGCTCATTACAAGGGTAACACTGTCAAATTCATTTGACTTAGGAACTTTAGTCTTTCAGAAGCAAGTAAAACACAGTCTGTCTGCTGTCCAAATATTGCCCCACCTAAGGTGTTCATATATTCTTGTCACTGTAGTATCTGTGTGTCCCCCAATTTTACATGCATTTCCTAACACAATTTGTATGTAGAGTAAAAAAGCTGCAAACAAAGATCCTACTTATGTCAAATGCTGCGTTCAAAAGTTTTCTGATCTTTCTGTGAGAAACAAATAGGCCAGCTGCTAAATGACTTCTGAGCTATGTCTTTTTCCTAAGAATGCATTACAAAATTAGGGAGTGGGAAGCAAAGAGCTGTTGCCTCAGTGGATCTACTGGAATCAAACCAACTCCTACCTCCTGGCTGCTATAAATTCCTTCCCATAGCTAAAAGCTGCCTCACCAGCAGTGCCCATGGAGAGTAGTAATTTCTCTCCTACCTGTAATCTCTCTTCTTTATGTAGCCTACCAGGTTTTGAAGAAGAGGTGCCTGTACAGCACCTAGCACAATCAGATCCCTCTGTTGGCTTGAATTTCTCTATGCTATAGGAATACTAATCCCACCCCAACAATAGAGACAGGCACTCTGCAGAGCAGACACACAAACAGACTTTTATTAGAGAATGCAGTCCTGAAAGCCTGTTTTACAAAAGACTTTGCTGATTGGACTCAGTCATTTGAACAGCGATGGATACAGAGTATATTCCGCAAAAGCCTGGAAAGAAAGATGCAGCAGTATCAGCAATGATATGCAGACACTGCATAATTCTGTAATATTAATAGGCTTAAGCACATAAAGAGCCATAACCTGAATCTTTAACATCCACTGTAAATATTTTTCCCTTTCCTTACCTCCCTCCTTAATTTTCTTTTGTGAAAAGTAGTGCCCAGAAATGCTGAGAGTTGTGTATTTTAAAACAGCAGACTCCTATTTGGGTTGACATCCTCCCTGTTCTCTCCAGCTCAGTGGTTTGCCAGCATTTCTGCTGTTAATTACTGAAATTTCAGGTATATTCTGAGCCTTTCAATTCCCAGACTTTCACATCAACATGTCAGGCAATGAGGGTGTCAGAAGAGCCCTGGGGTATAAAGTCAAATTTTCCAATTCATATGCACAGTGGTGGGAAACAAACATACAAGGAGAGACATCAATTTACATAAATGCTTGTGGGACATGTTTTGAGACTTCTATGCTAAAAATGAGAGGTTATTATAATCTATAGGTTTCCCTACTTATAAGTGCATACAGGTTTACCAGTGAAGACCAAATTTTCATAATCAATAGCCTCCATTTTTGTTTATTAGTTACTATCACAGGCAAGTGCTTCTGTTGATTAAGGGCAATGAAATCACATCTATTGCCAAGGCATGAAAAACATGATTAAAGGCCTATAGGGTTCATTCAAGGCTTTTCACAGACCCTGTGTGAAAGGTAAGTTGTATTGCTCCAGAAACATCTAAATGACTAGTTTGCAGCCCCAAAATATATCTCATTATAAGTTAAAGATAGGGCAAGGCTGTTCTCAGAATCAGACTCCTCATTCACAGCTGTAGGTCACTCTGCCTTTATCAGGGGCCACCATTGCCAAGCTCTCAGCCTCTCTGGAGGGGACAGCCCACACATACTTGACTCATTTTTGCCAGAAGCCCTGTCATTGTGACAGGTGGAGAATCTTGGTGTGATGGACCTGAGACCTGCTTGTAGAACAGAGGCGGCACCAGGATCTTCTCTCCTGAGCAGTGCAGGGCTTGTACCTGGACTACTGTTGGACAACAGCTGACAATGCAGATGGAACATGCATAGCTCAAAAGGTGGGCTTTGCTTCACCCTCTTCCTCCCTCTGCAGCTGGGGCATGACCTGAGGACCAGCCTTGTTCCCTGGTTTCCTTTTGGGCCAATTCTTCTGCATAGCACAGATCTCATTACTTCTCTATCCACTCAGAAGGAAGACCTTATCTGTTGATAGGTGATGAGAAAGAAGCATCCACAACCTGCTTCCCTTAACCACTAATTCCTTTGACAGCTGGCATCTGGAGCATAAGAGGCCCCAGATAAAACATTCCCAGCATGCTGAGTACAGATTAAATCCTGCAAGTTGCAGAGCACCTTCTTCAAGGGGATAAACACCTTTGACCCCTGAAGATGGCTTTGCATAGATCACTGCCTCCCCAGAATGAACTTTTGGCCCAGTGACGTTTATTGTGCATGTCCTTCACCTCATTTGAGCTGTTCCATTGCCTCAAAATAGGGTCACTGCAGACTGAAAGAAAATGAGCAAAAGCTGCCATCTGAATCGAGATTGCCAAGTCTGTGGAATTCCTCAGGTTTCATAGTAAGTCAGGAAGCTACTACTTGCACATCTGAGCGGAGGTGGGAGGAAGTATATGCATCACCAGAAGGTGATGCATTTAGAAGGGATGCAGTTGAAAATCAAGAGGTTCACATTTCTGCAGTCAGGCTAGGTCCCTTTTATATCAGAAGAAGTAGAAGAAGAAGAAAGAAACTGAAGATATACTCACAGCACAATATTGTATTAAATATGAGCCAACAAAATTCAAGCCCAACTCCATTTTTGGCTTTAACCTATTTACTTGAGTATTTCATTTTATTACAGCCACACACAAATGTCCATTAACAGTGAACATTGGAGTAAATATATACCCACCACCTAACATCAGCAGGCTGAATTACTGTCTCACCTGCCTTTCTGTTGTGTGTAGGGAGAGCCCAATTAGACTGATGAGATATCTGATCTGGGCATGGGAAGTGCCCTAGGTTAGATGGTGTGGCATCCCCATATAGAGGCAGAATGCATTTGCAGAGTTCATAGAGTTGAATATTTTACATCTGAAACAGTAGTCTGCTCCCACCTGGATTGCCAGGATCATACTGTATTTATAGAATGAATAAAAATTTCTTATCAGTTATGAGTGAATACAAGGAGATAAGCAAAGAACATGAGCAATTAGGAAGTTTAACACTGTTCAGCTTACATTAGTAGGCAGGTGCTCTGTAGTCTCACCTGCAGGTACTCAGCAAAGAATTAATATGCTCAGTATAGTCAAAGGTTTTTGCTGATTTTTAATGTATTTTCACACCCATGTCAATGGGTGCTATGAAGCAAATTTGTTTTCCCAATTACTCTGCCTCTCTGGCAAACATCTGCTGCCCATGCTGTGCAGTGCCTGTCAATACACTGAACATTCAATGTCTTGTTTCTCACAAAAACTGCAGGAATTTTACTTGGAAACAAGACTTTTCATGAAGACTTTCCCTCAAAACCTAAATCATTATAAAAACAATGCTTGCACCAAGCTTGCAGTGTACAGAAATATGGTACTATCAGACCCCTCTAATTTAATTTTGTTCTTAAACTGTATATTTGATCCATGTACCTTTTAAAAAGAAAAAAAAAAGGAGCAACCAAAGACAGACTGAAGCAAAACACAGGAATATTTTGCTGAATCAGCAGAGGAAATTTTGAGGACAAATAAAGAATAGATTGTCACTATTTTTCAGCCAGAATACTTTTAGCTAGATTTAAAGCCACTTATTTTCATGGACAACCATATGATCTTAAAATAGTTCAAGCTGAAAATTCCTGCCCAGATTTTTGAAAAAAACAAGAGAACCTGATACATCAGTTTTGCTCATAATGAGCAGACCAAAGGCTCCATGGGGCACTGAGTCCTCATCCAGATCCACCCTTGGGCCTTCTTTGGGGTCTTTTGGCAACCTGGCTCTGCCAGAGAAGTGATTTGTGATGTATTCAGGACTGTAGAGCTGGTCCTGAATACATCACCTGGCCAAGCCTTGGTGATATTGCACAATGCTCAAGATGCACCCAGTCAGTCATGACCACCCTCCAGGGTTTCCAAACCCAGAACTCTCAGAATCCTGAAATAGCCTGCCTGTTACTTTCCTATCAATAACGGAAAACAAACTGTCATAGAAAACAAGCTACAATATTCCAAACTGTGGAGTGAAAGAGAATAAAATGTAAACGTAGCATCTAATCTTTCTTGTTGGTTATAACCTGCTAAAAGGACTAAAGAGTAAATAGAAATTGCTGGTTGGGATTCCAGAGATTCTGCTTACTGTGTCATTTCTGCTGGATCAGCCTTCCTCATTCAAAGCTTGGGAAACATTGTCAGTGTCTACAGCTATACAGAACAAATATCCTTACAGCAATATTTGGATCAAACCCTAAATTGCGTGCTGCTCCCAGCAGTGCTGTCTGTACTTTCTGCCTTCATTACTGATACCATGGTATGATAAGCAATTCTGCTATTGGCAGTTTACTTATTAAAAATTAAACAAAAATACTGTCTTGAATTAAAACAGGAATTATCACACTAAAGTAATGAAAGAAATATGGATATATTGCAGCACCAAAACTCACAGTTTTCTCACCTTATCAAATCAAAATCTACCCCCATTTCCTCCACTTTGTTTTTAATACTGTCCCAAAATGAACACTACCGTGCCCAGCTCTGCCTCTGTGCTCATTCGACCATTCGGGCCAAATTCTTTCATTTAAAATTTACTGAAATATGTGGAGTTACACAAACAGAGGACTTGTTCTCCTGTATCCTCTCTTGCCGAGAAACCAGTTTGCCTGTCCTTAAGCCCGTGTTTCTAAATTTCCAGGAGCAGAAACACATTGTAGCTTTAAATATAGACTGTCAGTTTGTGGTTTGCATCTCATGTTACACACAGAGAGCTTGAGACTCCAAATGCAAGCTGGGCAGTACCATTAATATCTTAGAAAAGCGTCAGTACGCTTTCGAAATGCTCTATATTTTCATTCCTGAAGGTGGGGGGAGGGAAAAACATTCAAATGAAACTTTTCTAAGCCAGGGTTTAGGCAGAAACATTATGAACTTTGCTCAGTCCTATGCAGGAGCCAGAGTTTGCAAAGCCTATTTCAGTTCTTCACTCACACACGCACGCACACAGATACAAAGAATAAAAAAGGAATACAGTTTCTTCATAAGTTCTTTTCTTCAGGATCAGTCTCAGGCATTCTTTTTTTTTTCTTTTCCATATGAAATGCATTAGACAATCTTTTCCTTAAGCAACAGACTGATAAATCCACTCTTATTGTAAGGAGGTGGGGGGTAAGGGTACTCACGTGGTTGAGATGTCGTATTGTTTTGGGAACTCATAATTTACGTCTTTGAAAAATGCCTTATTTGTGTAGACAGTCTCTCTTCCCTGCTCAGAACCAACGGCGAGATTGAACAGAACAGCTGGAAGAACCCAGGAAAATGCTTCTCTTGTTCAGGCTCTCCTTGCCTGGCTCCTGACCCCTTTACAACTGGAAAAGGAAACAGCACATGTGTCATTCTCTTTTGCCTGTGTAGCTCACATGAGCGGGGAGGGGCACCCATTTGCAGATAGCAGTAACTGTATTCAAGTTTTGCAAGTTGGATGTATTCCACCCCTTTGCTTTTATAGTGAGCAACTAGTGGAAAGAAAATGCTCTTTTCATTCTTAGCCAAATCTAGAAGCACCTATTAAATTAGCTTCCCAAACCCCTTTCCGCTGCTGTTGATATTATTTCTAAGTGCAAAACTTTCTGCTGACTCCCTTCCTAAAATGCCTACCATCAGTGGGTGGGATTGAAAGTAGGGCTTTCAATTTTCATTGCCCAGCAGCACCCTTAACACTTATAGTCTAACTTATTTTACCCTTTTAGCAGGTGAAAATTGAGAATGACATTTACTGGGTTGAGTAGTTATTTCAGCATATAGCATGAATCTACACAGGGCTCAGAACAAGAAGGAACCTGCGGCTGCAGCACAGGCTGCAGCACAGAAAACTCTAGTCCTGGCTCTGGCACAGGCTTCTTATGGCACCTTTGGCAAAGCATTTAATCTCTGCCTCAGTTTGCCACTGGTAGAATAAAGATGAGACAACTGATTTCCTTCCAGTCTTGGTATTTTTATTTCAATCTATAAGCAGGTGTTATTTATAAATAAGATGCATTTATTGGTCTGCCGAGGTTAATTTACTCATACTCTGCAGCAAGTTTTTCAGCCTGGACTAGGCTATCAGCTCCCTGTTTATATTGCTGCCATTTAAAGCTATCTGGCTGTCTGCATGCTGTACTGCAGTCAGCAGTATGTAGTTGTTGTAAGTGTGCATACGCAGTCAGTCATGTGGTTGACATGGACTAGGACTTCTAGGTCATACCAAAGTACAAGTAATTTATAATGCATATGCCTTGGACACTAAGAAGAGTGGACAAAGTTTCCGTTTTCTTAGTGTTTGTGAGTCAGGATGAATTAACTGTCTGCTTGTGACAGCGAAAGCACAGTACCATCAGAATGGAAGTGGAAAAAAACAGAGTCATGAAAATCAGGCTGTGACCATCCTGTTTGCAAAATTTTCACCGGATATTTCTGTGAAATAATCTCAGTGACCTCCTACAAGAAATCAATGCTCTGAACTTGGTTCACAGTATTTTTTTAACAGCTATAGGATGGAAAGAACAGTGACTTATTTACATGCCAAAGGCAAATAACAACTTGTTTGTGAGCATGGATGCAATAAATGACTTTAGTCAGCATTTCCACACTCTGGGCTTGTGGTAGAGAGCCCTGGAATATTTAGTGATAGAAAGAGAAGAGCAAGGGACAAAACAAAGAGGAAAAACTCATGACATTGCTCCACTGGCTTCTTCTGTATAGTATGACATTCATTCACATGAGATAGCTTCCCTCTGAAAATACTGATGGGCATGTTATCGATTACTGGTTCTTCTGTATTTTAAACATAATGTGCACAGGTAAAACAGGGACTTTCTGTTCTGGGCCATGAGAATTGTTGTCATGCAAAGTTTTTACAATAAATCATCCTGATCAATAACAGGTTGGGTGGGCTTTAAGCAACCTAGCCTAGTGGAAGGTGCCCCTGCCCATGGCAGGGGGGTTGAAACTAGATTATCTTTAATGTCCCTTCCAACCCAAACCATTCTATGTTTCTATGATTCTATGATCCCTGAGAAATTTCAGAACTGCTGTTGAGAAGAGACTCCCTAGCTGCTGCAGATGAACTGTAGGATAATGATATTAATGGCTTTATTATGTTAGTGCCAGTGGTCTAGACCCTTCCCAGGACTTCTGTAGCAAACTACTCAAAATGGCATTCACACACCCAAGTGGACTGCCCTAAATTGAGCCTTGTTAATTCCTAATGCTTAACCCCTTTGCATCTGTGCAACACTTCTTTCATCTGTCTTTGCTCTTATTAAAGCAGGTCTCCCACCACCATCATTACTGGAAGAGTTATACTCACGTTTATATAGGAGGATTCTGGCAGAACCAAGCCACATGGGAAAATTCCCTTTAACACCTTGACATCTTCACTTTTCTTAAGACTTCTTTCTTTGTTTATTAAACAGACTGGTATTCCCAGAAATCAGAGAGCCATTTCCCAAGGCTGTTGCTTGCCCTGAAGCAAGCCTTTAAAGAGACCTTCCCTGACCTTTCCCACTCATCATTAATGTGAAATATGTGAAGTTGAAAAGGGAAGCACCATGCAGCCCAGCATGCTTCCGGAAGAGCCTGAGACTGGGCGCTAAACAAAGAGCATCCCAGTGCTCTCAGCCATCTGGCCCTGAGGGACAGGAGGTACCAAAGGAACCCAGAGCAAAAGATGGGAGTGGAGTGGTGGTGGGGAAAATACGTGATTAATCATTAATTTCCAGTTTATCTGAACTCTCTCCTAACCTTTGAATAGCAGTTGCTGGTGGGAAAAATTTAGACTCCCCCCAAAAAAAAGGTTAAAGAGAGAAGATAACAGAGGAGTAGCTGAAAACAATTTTTATCTATGGACTGTGACATTCATGCAGGATTCACCAGATCTGTGGGATAACACATGTATGCCAGGAAGCATGTGTGTCAGCTCTGTAGTCTTCACCAGACAACTACTTGACCTTCTTGGGACCATGATGTTCCCATTAACCTACACAAGAAGTATTGGTTTCCTGCCCTGGTGAATACTTTTGCATCTCCAACCCTTGAAAGCTCAGTGTTATTTTGAGCAAGGAAACCAAAATTCCCTTTTTTTTTCTTGGTAGTGCTTTCAGATGTGACAATCCTTTCACGTCCAAGAGTTGTAGCTCAGATGTGGGACCTATTTTGCCTCTGATACCACAATTTATCCTACTCCTCCTAAGCACAGCTGTGTAATGAATGCATAGTCCCACATGGCATAAGCCCACAAGGTTGTTCTCTTTGATACTATCTTGCTCCAAGATAAATGATATTTCACAGTCATTCAGGCTTGGCAAGCTGATGTCGCATGCTGCAGCTGTTGCTCCCAACAGGAAGGGAGGGTTTAGGCTGAACTTAAAGGAAAATAAATAAATAAACCAAAGGAAAAAGTCTCTCTTCAGGAAGTTATGCCTTATAACAACAGGACATTAGACCAGAAATCCCTGTCTTTGATGGATTTTCATGACAAAACATAGTGCAAAATCTGTTATCTCAGCCTGTAAAAACCGGCAAGACTGAAAAAGGCTAAGTGGAAAACTCTCAGTAACATCATTCATTGTCCACCCTGCACAGCCTCCAAGCCTCAGATTGGGTATTTGGATCCATCACTCGGACATTTGAGGAGAGGATGTAGCAGCTCTTGAAGCAGCTCTTCTCTGGTTGTGAGTTCAAGATAGGCCTCATGGCCATTCTGATGGCCACATTTGGATGAGCCAGCAATGTGCCACACTATGCCACATGCCCTGGTCACCTGGCCAGCTGGTGTAAGAGGTGGTGTTGTCCTTCTCCTCTCCTTTGCTTTCTGCACACTTCATGCCAGGCTGCTGAGCTATGTGTGATTCGGATGGATCCCAAACTTAGAAGATTTTGTGCAGGTCAAGCAGAGATATCACTGTGGTGCATCAGAAGATAGACTGAATCCTGAAGCAGGGATTCTTTGTAGGAGACATGCTTCAGGAAAACATTTTGCTCTGGACATCACAGTCTATATATTTGTTATGTTGTGTGGTAGGGTCTCCTCCCTTACTTCAGTCCTCTTGTTTCCTTCCTGTTTACCATTTATTTTTGTGCTGGGAGGGAGAGGAACTCTGACTATAGACTATCTTATCCCCTGTGTGGACCATCCCAGGTCTGATGTAATGTCATGGAGAATGAAACCTTTGTGACCATGCAAAAAGCATCAATGTAGACTTAATACCCAGGATGGACTGTGATGCTAGTATAACTAACGTTTTATGTGGTGCCTATGCAACCAGTGACATTAAGTGCAACTAGATTGTGAAATCCTTGGAGCACAGAGCAGGAATTTTCCGTCTGTAGTCATAACAGTAATTGTTACTGAACAAATTCCTGACCCTCACATAAGGCCAAAAGAGAAGGATTTACTCTGGAGATATGAGATCAACTGTCCTTTCTACTTTGAATCTCAGGAATATGTCATTATTTTTACCACTCCTCAGACTTCTACTGGAACCTCTGGGATATTTTCCTATCCCTGGGACATAGCATGCCCCCTGTTTCCCTTAGGTAGTGTTCCTGTTTGTGTTTAAGGCCTCCACTTAATCTGCTAGTTTATTTTGGCCAAATTCTTTTCCATTAATGTCTGTGAAGTATTCAAGGGAACCTCCAGTGTCACAACAATGCAAATCCTTCTCAAGACATGACACCTCTCTGTGAAATGAAAATATAAGGAGACTTTGCATCTTATCTACAGCCCTGTGCTTGGCTTTCCATGAACTGTCGTTCATTTAATGACACCCTGGAGGGAAAATGTGTAAGGTCAAGAGCTCAGCGGACAGTGTGTTGCAGTTTCTGGGACTGTCTATAATGTCAGCATGTCCAAAGATCAGACAGAATGCCTTAGAACCACTGACTTCCACCTCCAGTCTAATATCTGACACCACCGAAAAGCACATCTGCTGGTACTCTAGACCAGTCAACAGGATGTTGACATGCTGTTTGACAGTGCACATTTGGGACAGTAGTAACATAATCTGGGTAGATGCGGAGAGGGTGAATCATATTATCAGCTCTTGCTGAGTTCAAGAAATCTGAGAGCAGACTTTGGTTCATGGATTTTTCATAACAGAAGAACTGAACAATAAATAAAATAAAGTGAAATTTAAAACAAAAGGGAAGACTTGCTCACACAAAGCAGAATTAGGCACTGGAAAACATAATTCCTGGAGGATCTGGTGTAGTTAGAGCTTCAGTTTGATTGAAAACCATTATTCTTGTTTGCATAGTTAGAACTGTATTACTATAGCATAATTTCAATAAGATGTTTTTTTTCCCAGGTTGCTGCATAACTGCAAAATGGCCAGAAAATTGAAAGTCAAGAGTCCTGATGACTATGGACCCTGCTGTGTTTTGTTACTCAAGCATTAAATTATGCTTTCATGGCTAGTTATGTGCAGGTGAAAATCTTCTCAAAGGTTGCTAGTCCATCATGCAGACTGTCTTTGTGTAACATGAACTATGGGGTTGTTTCAGCCTGAGCTCTCTAGAGGACTGGATCCTAAATTTTCTTGTACTTTTAGCTAGGGCTTCAGCCTCTTTTCTGCTTGTTCTCATCTGAATGCATCAGGCCCAGATGGGACATATCCAAAGCTGAGATCTTTCTAATCACAGTATGAATGCTTTGACCAAAGCAGTAACTGGGTTGCATCCAACAAAGGTGTTGGACAAGTGAGTGTGCTTTAAATCCATTCCCAAATCTGGTTCCCACCTTGCAGCAACACGTAGCCATACAGACACAGCCAGATTGGCAGATGATATTTCCTGAAATATAGTAACACTGAGGAATTTGCTTTTATTTTTAGCTTGCATGTACTATTCCCTCCAGTGAAAAAGGTATCAGTTTAAGGTTACTTTCTTTTTTTCTATAAGTGCAAGAGCAAAACCTGATGTTTCTCTTCCTTTTTGAACCACTGGTCAAATCACAACTGGCAGGATTTCAGAATAAATTTACTTATTTGCAAAAGTATATCTCCTACAAAATTAATGCTATTCTGGTGATTTTTATAAGCACACTTTATACTAACTGTGCTAAATATCTTCCTCATCATACTGACATAGGAACACTATTCACTTTTTCTTAGTCTTGGACCAGATAATAAATTAGAGATAGTTTAGTGCAGAGTTTAATGTTTCAACCCACTCTCTGAGCACAAAGCTGGCATGTGGTAAAGTCACAGTTACACTGAATGAAGCTAGGGCACCGTGAGGATGTGTGTTACCACCTTGAGATCTTGTTGCTTAGCACTGCTCCCATCACTGCTTTAAAAATAACTCCTCAAAATTATTAGCTTGAGGGAGGCTTGAACTTCCTTTTTGTCATGAGTCATGTGATTCGAGTTGTTTTTATTTTAAACCAATCTTAACCTTGCTTGTTCTTTCATTCTGCAGCTAATCTGAGCTATCATGAAGATGTTTGTATTTACTGACTTAATCAGGTTGCTTTCTTTGTTAAGTGATTAATTAAATAACTAGACGGTGGAGTCAGAAATCCTAGTGGAGTTCATTAGAATCGCACAAATAAATTGGTGCTGCAGTGGGAAGAAAGGGCTTAGGAACAGTTAGCACACATCTTGGCCCTCTCAAGGTCCCTCAGGGTGTGTTCTCCTCCAACCCCTGGCTGTAATGTTTGCAAATCCTTAGCCTGTTGCAGATCATTCCCAAAGTGACAAGTAGCACCATATCCTGCATGCAAAGCATCCTTTAGGACATCAAAGATGATGTTTGGGAGCTCCCAGAGCAATTAACAGTTTTATGTTCATGGTATTGGTTTTGGGGTTTGGTTTTGTTGGGTTTTTTGCTTGGTGGTTGTTTTTTGTTTGCTTTGGTTTGGTCTAAGTCTTATTCTAAACAATTTCTAAAACAATAGGCATATGATCCAGGGACCTCTGGATCAAATCCTGTTGTAAATTAACAATTACAGCAGAAATAGTTTTTCCTTATCTGCTCACTGTTGTACTCTAAGGAAAAAATGGGGTTTGGCCCCTGCTATTTGTCTTCCCAGGGCAGTCATGTGTCTGGATTTACTAATACCCTGCAGACAGTTCTTCCCATTGCTTTCAAAAGACTATGACCAGGAAGTAAGCAAATGAGAATGTGCTGAGAAAATGACTGTAAAACCAGAGCTCCCAAGAAATAGACGTGTTTCCCCACTGTCTTCTCGGGAAACACAAGTAGGTGCCTTATTATTCCTTTTAATTTTGAAAGAAATTCACCCATCCCTGCTAAATGTCTAGTTGTAGTGCTCTCAAATAATAACATTTTAATCTCACTGAAGTGAGAATCCTAAGCTTCTGACAGTAAGTTAGTTTTAATGGTTTTGTACAGGGTATGGGAAAGAAGAATTCCCCAAGTGCAACTAAACACACTGGACATGGCTATCCTTGAGGTTCATGCCCCTGTGAGTCCAGCTGAAAATAGGATATGACCTTAAAACCAGCTAATCTGCTGCTCTTTTTATTTGTGCTAAGTAAATTTTTATACAAAAATGGATATAGCTGTCTGCTGTGATGGGAGTAAAAAATTTAGAGTGGTCTATTCTAATAATAAATTGCATGCTGATATTTTTTTTACTGCAGTAAAGGCAATTCAGCTGTAACTGATTGGCACTACTTCAAGATTTTTGATGCTCAGCAGGAGAAGAATATACAGCTGCAAAAACCAAAACAAAGCAAAAAAAAATCTCAAACTGCACATGCTGGAATGGCAACAAGCCCAACTGCAACAGCTTACCAGACACACTCACATTGTGGGGGACACAATGAATGCTTTTGCTGACTAAATTGCACAGGGAGTTTTGTTTTGGTTTAATGTAGTGTCCAAATGTTTCTCTCTGGACACAAAGTCCCAGACTTTCTTGAGCCTTATTTAAATCACATGTATGAACATGGCTGATGATTTCAGCTGTCAATTCTGCCATTCATGCAGATCTACATTTTATTGTCCCCATGTTCCTGTTGGACATGGTAGGCATTAACTGCAAGGAAAAGGCAAGATGTTGAAAGTGAGTGAGTAGAGATTATTCCTTTCTTGTTGCGAGCTACAAGCAAACTCTACTGATACAGATATACACTTCACTAAGAAATACACAATGTTTTATTTGGAAATAGTCTTCTTCCTTTTTAAATCAAAGAGCTGCCCAGGAAGTTGTAAGTCAGGACAATAAACATAACTAGAAGGAAAATATCTGAATAATCTAAACATATCTTTTCTCTATGAGGTAGATAAATACTACTTTTGGCTTGAGAAGTCAGGCAAAAGAATGTTACAGGGAGAAGTCAGGAATGGAATTGGTTTATATAAGGAAGTTTTGGGAAAGAACTTAGTGCAGAAATCTCTAGGATCACTGGATCTTGTCAATTTTTTTCAAACACGGAAATAAGAGTGAAAGCAATTCTGTGTAGCACAGTGTTACACTGCTGATTTGACTGTGGGAACTCAAACAGGCATTAGGGAAGCACTGAAGAATGCCCTTATGGCTACCTAGGTGTGAGAAAACACAAAGCATCATCTTAATTTTAAGCACATGCTTAGATCTCATTGCAAGTTAAAAGCATGCTTAAAGATCTTCCTGATTACTGAAGGCTTTCTATAAATATTCATATATGGACTCTACCACATCACCCAAATTAAATTTCCTAATTAGACTCTATGATGAGGCAGTGTATTGAAGAAACTTTTAAAAGATAAGGGGTTAGTGTCATTTTACATAACTTCAGGGTTTGAGATATTAGTCACACAATGTATTCTAGTCTTCTGTGTGCCCTCCAGAGTCAAAGGAGGAGATAGTTTTCCAGCAGGTGATTCATTCTGTGACTAAATTTAGGTGCAATGAACTACATCACATTCAATAATTTTCTCTCCCCACAATAAAAACCCCAACATTCTTCTTTGCTGAGATCTAGACATAAAGAATGTTTCAGCATTTCTACAAATATTTAAATTTGCTCTTTTTGTTCTGGTACTGTTTCATGCTCCTCACAGAAGCCATCCCACTTGTAGTTAGAAAATACAAATGGACAGAGTCTCTGTCATAATGATTTAAAAGTGCTGGTATACTTTGGAATAGTGGGCAATCAAATCTTCATCTGGTAAGTGTAACCGATTACATGCACTATGTAGCATGAATAAACACTCTGTGTTAATAAACACTCTGTATCTATATACCATCGTTTGAATTTTCACCTGCCATAATTTTCCCCCTGCCATATCTTCTGCTGTTTTCTTTTTTTAACTTCAGAAGATAATTCTCAGATGTCCTCTGAAGTGCCCTGCTGTGGTAGGCTGACCCTGGATGGATACCAGGTGCCCACCAGAGCGGCTCCATCACTCCCCTCCTCAGCTGGACAGGGGAGAAAAAATATAATGAAAGGTTCATGGGTGAAGATAAGAGCAGGGAGGGATCACTCATCAGTTATCCTCATGGACAAAACAGACCTGACTCAGCAAGAAAAGATATTTATTTCATTTATTGCCAAACAAATAAGAGAAGGATAATAAGTAATAAACCCAAATATTAAAACACCTGTCTCCACACCT
>NW_008667524.1:106463-120912 GCF_000695815.1 Acanthisitta chloris | reverse complement strand
CATCTATGTCATTACTGCATCTAGCATAATTGTTTATCCTATGTTAAATGTTCCAGTGTCTTCAGTCTCCATCTGGGGCATGCAGAAATGCTGTCAGCCTAAGCATTGCTCTTGTATATGTGACAGGTTGACCTTGGCTGGACACCACATGCCCACCAAAGCCATTGTATCACTCCACCTCCTCAGCTGCACAGGGGAAGAAAAATTCAACAAAAGGCTCATGGGTCAAGATAAGAGCAGGGAGAAATCACTCACCAATTACTGTCATGGACAAAACAGACTAGACTCGGAGAGATTTCTTTGTTGCAAATCAAATCAGAGTAGGTTAACAAGAAATAAACCCAAATCTTAAAACACCTGGCTCCACACCTTCCTTCTTTCCAGGGCACAGTTTCACCTCTGATTTTCCCTTCATTCTCCTCACTGGCTGCGCAGGGGGATGGGGAATGGGGGTAGTGGTCAGTTCATCACTTGCTGTCCCTGCTGCTCCTTCCTCCTCAGGAGGAGGCCTCCCCTCACTCTTCCCCTGCTCCAGCATGGGGTTGGACATGGGATAAGCTTCTAGCAGCTTCTCACATAAGACACCCTTGTGGTCTTCACAGTACCAAAACCTTACCATGCGAACCAGTATACTAGCTTATAGCATAAATAAATTTAAATAAAGTGGTGTTATAACATATGCATAATGCCATAAAAGCTTTAATTGCTTGAAAAGTACAATAATTACATACAAATAAAGTTTGAATTATTTTGTTTCTTGGCTATTTTTTTAAAATATTAATTCAAATCCTGACCTTTCTCTGAAAGCCTCTACAGGTTTGTTGTCACTGTAGTCCTTGTTAACATTCACATCAGTGAGAATGGTTGTTCTCAGATTTAATGCATTCAGAAATCTACTCAGCAACATCGTATTAGGACTCTGTTAGTAGATATTTAGAATACAATTTTAGATATGTTTTTTGACAGTGAGATGGATTAGGGTTTTTTTCAAATGAAGAAGTTAACTTCTACTAAAGAAGCATAATTGCAAATTCTTAAAGATGTATACCTCTGTTTATCATATGTCCCTTTAAGAAATGTTTTTTCAAGTTTAGATCTTGGAATAACCCCTAGAAAACTGGATTTCACTAGCTACCATTAAATAATACTTTTTGTCTTTAGTGCTTTCAAAGTTTTGGAATTTTGCTGTACATAATATCCTAAAATAATTAATCTTGGGGCTGTAAGATTGCACATATGATATCTGTACAAATAGTACTTGAAGAGAAGGAGTGAAATAAAAGTATAAATATATCTAGGGGATTTGGTCCCAATTCTCATATAAATGGCTGAGCTTAGAATATTTCAGCTAAAATATAAAATGAAACGTAAAAACTTAGTGTCTTGCTGGTATCTGATTTCACTGAAGAGAGTACCCAGATTGCACCTATGTAAACAGCCACTGTGTTTCATGGTGGTTATGATGTTTTGTCCTCCTAAGGTATTCAAAATATACAATTCACCTGAAAATAATAATCAGAAACACATCCAAAAACTGCTCTGTGGCTAGTCCAGCCCAGATGCAATGTGTTAACAGCTTCATCCAGATATCTGTACCTTGTAACAAATCAGCTGTGCATGTGTATGAGCAATCTAACTCAGTTGTCATATCAGTTAACATTTTTATTTTGTCCACTAAAATTAACATTGACATAGTAGTTAATGCAATAGCTAATTAAATAGCCATGGGCAATACCTAGACATTAATTGCACACACACACAAAGTATTTATGCTTGTAGTCAGCTTTTTAATAGTGTCAGGCCAGTGTCTTTCAAGTTTTGGAAGGAACATGGTGTCTTTCAGTAATTCTATTCATGGGAAGACTAATGAGGTTCAATAAGGGCAAGTTTAGGATACTGCATGTGGGGAGGACTAGCCCTTAGCACCAGAAGGGCTGACCTAATCAAGAGCAGCCCTTCAGAGGACCTGGGAATCTCAGTGAAAAGTTGACTATGGGCCAGCAGTGTGCCCTTGCAGCCAGGAGAGCCAGTAATATCCTGGGATGCATTGGGAAGAGTGGGGACAGCAGGTCAAGAAAGGTAGTCCTTCCATTCTACTCAGCCTAAATGAGGCCACATCTGGAGTACTGTGTCCAGCTCTGGGCTCCTCAGTACAAGAAAGACAAGGAAGTACTAGAGAGGGTCCAGTGGAGGGCCACAAAGGTGACTAGGGGTGTGGAGCATCTCTCTTATGAGGAGAGACTGAGGGAACTGGGCATGTTTGGTCCAGGGAAGGCTGAGAGGGGATCTCCAGTGCATATAAATGTCTCAAAGGTGAGTGTCAAGAGGATGGTGCCAGACTCTTTTCAGCGGTGCCCAGCAACAGGACAAGGAGCAGTGGCCATAAACTAAGACACAAGAAGTTCCACCTTGACATGAGGAAGAACTTCTTTACAACGAGGGTGGCAGAGCACTAGAACAGGCTGTTCAGAGAGGACATGGAAACTCCCTCTCTGGAGATATTCAAATCCCACCTGAATGTGTTCTTCAGTAACCAGCTCTAGGTGACCCTGCCTTGGCAGGAGGATTGGACTAGATGAACTCTAGAAGTCTCTTCCAACCCTAACGATTCTGTGATTCTCTATTTCTAGCAATTCTCTGTAGTCTGCTAGTGAGCTGATATTGCAAAATTGCCGTTTCCTGGCAGAGTTATTATTTGGACTCCTTAGAGGAAGAGAACATTATATACAATGTACTGACAGAAAAGGCTGGAAATGTTGAGTTTTTTGATCACCAGGGAAAAAGGATTTAAAAGCATCTTGCACTGCAAATATTTTCTAGAAAAAAAACACACCTACAATATTGGAGATAAAAAGGGCTTTTCTCTGTTTAGAAGTCACACAGGTTTTACATAAATCAAGTAAAACTCTTATGTCAGACCAAAAATTATATCGGTATAGTCTGTCCTTGTAAAATATGCACAAGCACAATGAGAATTCACTTCACATCCTCTTTACTCTTATTTGATATCATTGGCACAGATAGACATTGATAACTCTTGAGTTTTTTTACCTCTGTGCTCTGCTGAGAAGTTATCTTCCACTGGGGTCATGGCATAGAACTGTGGTTAGAGCTTGTGGTGGACAAGTGAGATCACTGATTTCATGTTCCCAGGGTGAAAAGCCCCTAGGAGAACTTGAGGTTTCTGGGTAGGCACTTTGGCCTCTAAATGATTTAGGTTCTTCTTTGCTTTTTCACTATCAGCCATGTTTTGAATAGTGCATTACTCACTGTAAAGCCGAAGGTTTGATATACAGGACTTACTTGGAGTCATGTTTGGACTTCCCACCGTTTCCAGGTTGTGAGGTCCATGCAGGAACCCACTGAATGCGAGAGGTTCTGATCACTCCATGGGAAAACAAAGGCTACCTCTTGAAGGAGAGAAGGGGAGTACATCTCTTAGGCACGCTTACTTGCCTTTCGGTGTAGTTTAATTTTCCTCCATATCTTGTACAGGGACTTTTTCTCCCTTACATAGACTGTCTGAATTCCCTGGGAACGCCATTTGACTGCTTGAAACTAAAAGTGTCCTCACTTCTACAAAAAGTCTCATCAGCTGTAGATCTTTGTAAAAAGTCTGTGATGAATAACCCATGGCTGACCTCACCTTTTCTGTAAACTGGTGACTTCAGCTAACTGCTGTGGTTTTGTCAACATTTGGAGAACAAGCAGCAGCAGCATGGGGGAGCTTTTTCTTTTCCATCTTTAAATCATGGAAGATAGATATCTTTAAGTATATTTGGTTTGTGATTCATAAAAAGTCTAGGCCTTGCTGCAGAAATACATTTGTTTAGCTTCTCTAAAAGTAGATCAAGAGGTAATATGTTTATTGCTAACAAGTGTCTCCATTGGAAGCAAAAATCAGGTACTAAAAAGGGGTTCAAATACAGTGGAGTAAATATTAATGAGTGTTAACAATTGTGCAATTACTCTGTAACAGTGGTAGTGACAAAACCCCAGTTTTTTAACAATGAAGATTTGGAGCAAAGTACTGTGAAAAGGGATGATCTTTTTCTGTTTCTTGAAATCTTACAGACACCTTGCTGAAAGATTTATGAGTCAAACAGAAGTTATTAGTTCAATATCATTCCGTGGCCTGAGTGGCCTTGAAGATATTAATCTGTGAATCAGCCAGTGAAAATCTATGGCCTGTGAAGGGCAGAGTATCCCACAACATGATCAAATCAGCCAGTGAAAATCTATGGCCTGTAAAGGGCAGAGTATGCCACAACATGATCGTGATGTCTCTTCTGTCCCTAGAGGCCACAGGCAGATGAAACCATCTGTATTAGCTCACTCCAGAGCTCACTGTTGTAGCACTGTTCAAGAATTTCTCTGTAAACCACCTCCTTGGTTCTGTTTTTGTGTGTATTTTGTGGGTAGATTTAAGACCTACACATTCAGTCATGAGCACAGAGGATGGGGGGTGTCACCAAGCAAGCTATCAGATTGACATTTTCAAGCTGCTGCCTGACTGCAAAGTGATATGTAAGCATATACATGAAGCATACGGGGAGTCAGGAGACATATATGAGACAGCAGCTGGCATATCAAGTCTGGGACAGTTTCTACTGGGAAAAGAACATAGACTGCAATTCCAGGCAGAGTTTCTTAACTTTTCTCTCCATGCCTATGGAGATTTTAATTTCTTATATTTGTGCAATACAAACAGCTTATGTCCAATATTAGCTCTTTTGCTGTATGTTACTTCTGGTCTTAATGCACCAAGGCATAGCTTATTGTCTGTTATCCCACTGTTAAAGTGGGATAAACCTGTTGGATTTGTGCTCAGTACTTTGAGCTCAAAAGAGTAGAGTAACTTCAGATTTATCACTATGTAACAGAGAGTGATATTAGGTGTTAAATTTAATATCACCTATCCCTGCACAAAAGAGAGAGACAAATTCTCTGCTGATGTAAAACGATAGAGCTCAGTTGCAAATAAAGTGATTCTGTCCTGGTGTTCAGAATACTTAAAAACTACCCAGAGAGAACAATTGAGTAGGAGGATATATTATTTTTTCACTTTATATCATGACTTCAGTACAACTCCTTTTCTCAGTGTGAGCCCAAGTCATCTGAGTTTCACACTGTAGAGTCATTCACTACAGGCTTCCTCTGCTATCCTGCTGCGGATGTTAGTACGGTGCCACAAGCTTTCTTCCACCTGCAGTTGTGGCTTCTACATAGATTAGTGACCCCTGGAAATCATGAAATATTTGTCCTTGCAGTGTAACCTCTTCTTCCCTGGTGTGACAAAATGTGTTCTACCAAAAAACAACCTGCTTGTTACTTTCTCAAAATGCTCTCGAAAGGATTTGGTGTTTCCAGCAAATATTATGCTGACAAAGCATATGGCAAGCAAAGGGGTCAGGGATGGTTTGGTGCACAAAAGTGAGAAGTAGGAGATATTCAGATAATCATATGATTTAGTAGAAGATAAGATAAAAAAATCACCGTTTTTGAAGTATTTTAACATGTGGGTTTGTAGCAAACAATAGGAAATTATGTAATAGTGCAGAAGAAGATGAAACACAGAAGAAAAAGGACTGGGAAAGAAATTCTATTAGAAACAGGCAGAGGAGGAGCAGAGAAATGATGACTAGTCTGCCTGTCTGTCCTTCAGGGTGACAGGAAGCAGGGAAGGTGCACCAATGTGTGGAGTTTTAGAAAAACCAGCAGCTCTGGCAAAGCTCTGTAAAGCTGTATTGTTTCTGGACGTAGCATTACTAAATAAACTAGCTTTTCATGACACACCCTCCCCACACAAAACAGGCCTTTTCTGTGTTCCCTGTCAAAGGTCAAGCATGAAGTTCAAACCTGTCATCCTTCTGATCACAGTTCAAGTATGTGAAGCACAAAGGCAGCCATCCTCTTGTTTAATGGAGTCAGAAAGCCAGTTTTGTCTTGGAGCCAAACTTTATGGATAGTCATACACTGAGCCAACTCCCCAGTATCTCATATGCTACTCAGCAGTGAGAACTGGGGTCCTTCTCTGGTCAGACACCTAGGAATGCAAAATATACTTCTTTTTTTCCCCTCCTCCTTTTTGTTTATAACTTGTGCAGTTTGTACTCTGTGTCTGGTCTGTCTTGAAAATTATTGTCGCCTCAAGTTTCAACACTGTCAGAAATGTTTATCTCATTAGAAGGGCTGGAAAAGCACTGCAATAAAGTAAAATTAATTCACTACAGTAGCTTGGATATTAGTGACAATGTAGGAAAATGATAGCAACAAAAATGGCTGAGGAGGTTTTACAGCTCCCCAGTGCCTAACACTGTAGCAACTATTCAAAACAACTGTTATTTCTTTTTCATGTTTGCTTTTAATATCTGCTCTTTTTTTGGCACCAGATTCCTCCAAACAATGTATTCATGTTTCTTCCTGTTATACTTTATGAAGTCCTCTTGAGTACTCAGGTTTTCTAATGTCTGGATGCTATTTATGAGGCATCTGTTTTCAGAGTTGAGGGCACCTGTTACTAAATTCACTCAGTTTGAATTATATGACATGCAATTCTACTGAAGTTTCTGGAAGGAGCTTGTATCAAAGTGGTTCCATATGCCCCACGACTCTGGAACCAAATGCCACCCTCTTGGAAAACTCCTTGTTATATAGTGCAGCTGATGACTTGCCAGTAAAGGTCTGTGTTATACATGTGCATTTCACCAGAAGGGGGACATATCCTTGGGAGACGCTGAAGAAAAAGGAGAAGACCAATGGCAAAAAACTGTCACTGAAACACTTTTGACAGAAAGGAGGCTTCCAAATCAGCAATATCAAAGATGAATCTTGGTGTTGGTTCCCCAGACTGCTGCTGGTGGATGCTTTCACTAGAAAAATGTTGCATTGTCGAGGTCAGGGCAGATATTTTATTATTCCTTTATGTAGAGGAACCTGATATAGTTTTTCATACATCGATATGCCATTGCTTATCTAAGTGTACCATTAAAAATTGTATTAGCAAAAACCTTAAATCACATTGTGCCTTTTGAGATGTCTTTTATTATTCCTTTTCCTATGATCAATATATTTCATGATTTTAAAACTCTTGTGTGTAGATAATGCTATACCAAACAGGTAGAAATTCCTGTAATTCATGTCTGTGCAGAAACATCTGAAGGCAAAAGAAGTACCTAACAAGACCCCAAATCACTGAAAGCCTTGAGAGGAAGTTTATGGCAAAGATTCATCATCCTATCTGTGAATTTTGTTAGTCAATTAGGAAGGATATAATGTGCAAAAAAAAGTGAGTGTAATTACACACTTCATACATGCAAAATAAAATACATGCACATCAGCCACCCAACTATTTTTCCTATTTTTCTGGATATGAAGTTCTAATACATTACGTTCACAGTAGGACCAAGTTCCAGTTCTGATACACTTGCTCTCTTGTGGTACCATAATCTAGAGCCCAGAAGAGAAGCCAACCTCTCTCAGCATATTTTGTACATGGTTCAACCCCTCTAAGACTACCATTACCTGACTGGCTGCAAAATAGTCATGTCTGTAGTCATACATCTGCACTGTGGTATCTTAGAACCATGCTAATAGCCACTAACATTTATGGAAGCTGAAAACTCTACTTAGTGCCTTTAATGCAGTAGAATATGCAGCCACCTGCTGTGAAGCAATGTTAAATGTCCGGTCAGAAAGATACACAAAGGAAATGTTCCAAAACAAAATGTCCTGAAACAAAAAAAGTGCCGAGGCTTTCTTTTATGTCTATTCTGGACTCTGTAATGTGTTGTCTACTTGGTGAAGTAAGCTGAGTACTTGCTGCCTGTTTCGGGTTGTCCTTGGAAAGAAGAGACTACCTCACTGTTTTTTCCTATTGAAGCAGATGAACTTTAAAAACAGTAGATCTTTGCTTCCCATTCCTTTTTTGGAGATGATCCATGAAAGAACAATATTTAAGTGAATTCCCAGAGACAAACCAGCTGGATCACTCTAAAGAGATACACTTTCCCTTAAGGTATCTGAAGTGGTAGTGAAATCACCTAGTAGTTTTCCTACTAAATTCGACATGTTTATTCTCCTGAGCTTTGCGACATCTTTCCCCATTTCAGAACATAAGGCTGTTCTTCCTCTGTCCATTCATCTATCATAGTCTGCTAGTTATTGAGCCCTGGCTCTGTGTTGGATGCTGTTATTGGTTCTGTATATATGTAACATGAAAATATTGAGTAGTACATATTGATGTAGTTACTGTATCACTTGTTCCGAGACTCACCAGTTTGTCTAAAAGAAATTGAGGGATTTTGCTTAATGGAGGACTTGTTTTTCTGCTTTCTTCTGCTGCACTGCCCTATGCTTTCTGAAACCTATGTTCAGTTTTGGGCGCCTCATTACAAGAAGGACACCTAGGTGCAGGAGCATGTCCAAAGAAAGGCAGTGAAGCTGAGGAATGGCCTGGAGCACAAGTCTTATGAGTGGCTGAGGGAGCCAGAGGTGTTTAGCCTGGGGAAAAGGAGGCTCAGGGGAGACCTTATCTCTCTAACAACTACCGGAAAGGAGGTTGTAGCCAGGTGGAGGTCAGTCTTTTCTCCCAAGTAATATGCAATAGGAAAAGAGGAAATGGCTCCAACTTGTCCCAGGGAAGGTTTAGATTGGATATTAGGAAAAAATTATTCACAGAAAGGGTTGTCAAGCATTGGGACAAGTTGCCCAGGGAACTGTTAGAGTTGCTGTCCCTATAGATATTCAAAAAAAGTGTAGATGTGGCATCTATAGACATGATTTACTGGTGGACTTGACAGTGGTAGGTTAATAGTTGGACTTGGTGATCTTAATGGTCTTTTCCAACCGAATGATTCTATGACAATAACCTGTACATTTTTGTTTCTGCTTGTGGATTGTCTTACATATGTCAGCTCCAAGCTTTCTGCTAGGATTCTTTTTTTTTCCAGGCTGGAATGTGTGTAGTATTGATGGATATACCGATCACATTAATTCTATGACTAAGGGAAAGCATGTTTCCAGGACATGTTTCACCAAATCTGTTTTAAACATGTAATTTAGGCTGTGACAAATAGCAACTGAGAAATTCCTATTTCTGTCCACTCTCTCAAGTGTGTCTAGGCTACCTACCTTAGATATGGATGCTAACCCTGAAGACCTTACAGGTTAGATGACATGCATCCATTTGTGATGTGATTCTCACCATCTCTGTCTATATTGCTCATTTCTCTGTGGCAGTAGATATTATAACAGACAATTTACATTAGGTGCTGCAGTAGGTGGTCTAAATGTGGTCTGGAAATGTTAGCTAGGATTTGCAAGTATATATATATGCAAATATATTGATGTAGTGCCATGGTCTCGTAATGACGGTAGGGTTGGACTCGCTGATCTTTGAGGTCTCTTCCAACCTGGTTGATTCTATGATTCTATGATTCTATGATATTAGGAACAATAAAACCACAGAGACTGGCACACCACAATAAGGACTTTACTGCATTAGATGCCCTTGAATTGTCTACTTCGGTTCTTTATTCTGCTCAGTTTTACTAACATGTCTGGACTAGATGTTTGGTTTGTTTCTCCCCTTAAGTATCACGTCCCCATAATCTGTTAATAACAAGACAGAGGGAATTCTGCATGGCTGGACAAATATTTTTGTACATGCAGGAGGAAGGAAATGACTGGGTTCATCATTGGTGGGACAATACCAGGAAGCTATTTATGTTCTTTAATAGGAAAATGCATTTTCCCAGGCCCAGGAAAAATGAGATGATGCTTTGTACACTTTGTATCAGCCCAGCAACAAAGTGAAGAAGCAGAAGAAATTGGGTCCACAAGGCTTGCAGGCAGGCAATGAGGAATATTGAGCAGTCAACCTTCACAGGGCATTTTCCTGTTCCCATCTTCTGTCCTCAGTTGTGAAATGAAACAACATGTGAGTGGGAAAGGGATACACAGGGACTTTATGCGATAGGAAAAGAGAATGAAGGGAGGGAGGGAGGCTAATATGATGAAGCTGATATGATGAAACTAATATATACTAGTGGATATCAACTGAGAGAAAATGTAGTGATTCAGTGATTCCATCTTCAAACAGAATAATATTTTGCATGTAATTCTGTAGCCCAAATCTTTTAACTTTTTAATAAATAACCTTCCTGATGCAGTAGAATTTATGTTTATGAAAACTGTAGAGAACCCATATTATATCAATTATTGTTAATGGAGAAGAAAAGGGCTCCTTAGTTCACTGCTAATTCCATACCTAGGTTCTGTTCTAAACATTCTGTTGCCTTGGCTTAGAATGAAGGGAGGGAGGGAGGCTAATATGATGAAGCTGATATGGTGAAACTAATATCTACTAGTGGATATCAACTGAGAGAAAATGTAGTGATTCAGTGATTCCATCTTCAAACAGAATAATATTTTGCATGTAATTCTGTAGCCCAAATCTTTTAACTTTTTAATAAATAACCTTCCTGATGCAGTAGAATTTATGTTTATGAAAACTGTAGAGAACCCATATTATATCAATTATTGTTAATGGAGAAGAAAAGGGCTCCTTAGTTCACTGCTAATTCCATACCTAGGTTCTGTTCTAAACATTCTGTTGCCTTGGCTTAAATTGGGCCTGAAATAATATGTATATTCTACCCCAGCATATAGAATGGGAGAGAGAAAAGGATAATCATAGGAAAAAATTACAATATGAGGAGGAAACCTGATTAGATCACAACATAAAAACCCAGTCTTTTCAGCATGAACACATTTTCATTTGCATGTTTGTTTAAAAGAAATAATTTCTCCCAGCTGCCCATTTGAAAGCTAAAACAACCCCAAATGCTTATTCTCAAACAGGGTAGTATCAAAAGGAATTAATTAATTCCACTTGGTTAATTAATTTGGTTTGATGGACTTCAACATTACAAGGCAGTGTAGCATATTAGATTAGATTCTTCATCTATGTTTCGAGTTGTAATAATGACAATAGCACAAATCCTGTGTTTCTTTTTAAGTATTTGTAGACAGTATTTTAAAGCCTTAATGTAGAAGTGGGCATTTTTCTTTCCAGGCTGTAGCTTGCATTAGCTTCTTCTGAGGTTTGAGGGTGAAACTAGGAACACTCACAAACTGCGTTCAAAACTGAATTCTGTCTCTGGGAAGTGAGAAAGATCATATTAGCATTTATTTTGAAGAATGTCTCGGTGTCAGCAGGAGCTCTGGGTTTTTTACTTGCGTTGAGAAGAAAACACAATGCAACCGCTGTAGAAAGCTAGCAAAAGTCCCTGGGAAAAACTGATTATTTTAGGCCTGGGTATTTAAAACATACCAGAATATTTTCCCACCTCCTTTTTAATCTCCTGCTGTCTTATCTCTGAATCATTCTTCACCATAGCCCAAATCATTATTATTATTGCTATTATTAGTAGTATTACTATTTGTCCCTTCTCTTTATTTTGTGCTTGAACTGTAAGCCCTAACTTTTATCATGGTGAGGCCCAAATACAAAATCCCTGAAGCTAAAACACAATAACAGCAGCTGGAATCATCTCCATGGGAAAGGAAAGGAAGGGGTCAGGATGATGTCCTGGGATTCCTAACACTTGCACTGGCCTTTTCCTCTCCTCTTCTGTTTCACTGAGGGGAGCTTTGCAATCACTGAGGCAGGAAGGAGAGTTTGGCAGTCACTGCTTGGCTCTTAATTTCCAGGAAGAGCGAGAGGAAGGATACAGTAATGCCTGGATAACCAGCTGGACAAACTGCCAAAAATGTTATTACCATTTTGTCAGCCCAATTTCTTCCCTGTGCAGCTCGGAACCCCAACCTGCATCAGGGCCAAAACCACAGGGTGAGAAGATGAGCAGTCATCCTATCTTCCTAGGGACGCACTGGACTTCCTGCACAGCCAGATCCCTGCCCATGTAGGACAGCAGTCCATTACTGATGCAGCCCCATGCAGTCTTCTGATGGAAGACATCCTAAGTCTAATCCTAAGTGATCCTAAGACATCTAATATCACAGTATCTTTGATTTTTGTTTGCTGTTTAAATATTTCCCTTCAGAAAGAGATAATGGCTTACAGAATTTAGAACTGTGCATCCTTTCTGAAAAATTATTTCTTTTCCCTTTTCTCTATCCCAAGGTCTGGCCTTGTTCATTATCTCTTTCCATTGCCCATCATACCCGTTTACTCTTTTCCTTATCACCCTGTTCCACTTCTTTCTGTTCCTGATTTCTTATTTTCAAGAAAAATTACTCCTTGCATTCCCTCAAGTCTCCTTATTCTTGTTTAAAATCTCTCAGCCCCCCCCAGAGCCTGGGATTTCTTCAGAGGAGAAAACAAACAAAAGGTCAAGAATCATTCACCTGTGTCCAAGCTAAGGCATCCTGAAAGACACAGGCTCCGATGAACATCTGTTCATCTCCAGCACTCCCAGATGCAGCTCAAAGTCTCCTTCATGGATGTAAGATAAGACAATATGTGTAATCAGCTTTAAGAACAAGAGGTCTGGTCACCAGTGAGGGAAAAGAGATCGCTTAAGCCTGCAGCTTCTGTCTCAAAGACTGTCCTCCCATGAGCCAGAAGTGTGCTGAGAGAAATATGTCCCTCCAACACTTTATTGTAGCATAAGATATTCTTCAAAGCCAAAAGCCAGAAGCAGAAAGATATACTTGTCTCTGTATTACATGGGAGACTTTCAGGTAGCCTGTGATGTGCATGTAAGCATTAGGTAGGTGGATGATTCACCACAAAGGCTTGCAAGGGAAAATTTTAGGTTTTATGTCCATAGAGCTGAGTCAGCCCTATATAAACACAGAGGAGGAGGAGGATGCCACACATAGAACTTCACAAGCCCTGGTGTCAAGGAGTTATGATACAGGAAGGAAAATATATTCCAGCAAAGGCCTGGTCCTGGTACTCTCTCTTTTACTCCTTCCCTGCTTGGGAGCATTTTCTGTCACAACTCTGCAAGACCACAATACTCTGCTCTTAGTAACCCTGTCTGGGAGGAAAGGGTATCCCTAGTGCCAGTGGGGCAGCTAGTGCTGCTTCAGAAAAAGGGCTGAAAATCCATGCTTTGGGACAGAATGTGGTAGTTGTGGCTAAAACGAACTTTCAGAGGTGCAGGAAAAAGAAGTCCTGGGAAGAATGTGGGCATAAATGTCCCAGTGAGGGACTAAAGCAGAGGTCCTAGATTCCAAATGACATTCAGCTGATTTGTGTTTTATTTTCTTTCTTTTTAAATAAAAAATAAAAAATTAAAAGGAAAAAGGTTGAAAAAGTGATCCTTGAGGAGGGATCCCTACCAAATCACTGGGGCACCTGGAAAAAGTGAGGAGAATATTTTTCTGAGAACAGAGAGAGGTACATAAACTGTTTTGGGGTTTTTTGTGGTATGAACTTGACAGTGGAATTTCAACATTGAATTTTTTTTTCAGAAGGCTTAGGCTGTTTACTTTCTTGTAAGGCTACCTCTCCTTTCATGTTACCACTGTCAGAGGTCAAATCCTGAGCAGTTGCAAGAAACGTATTATTTTAAAAGTATTTATATTTCTAGGCAGGATTGTGAGGCAGGACTGGTTCACCTGCAGAAAAGTCAGTGAAGTGCAAGCTCTTTCACATTTAGGAAATGAGTCGAGTCAGGTAGGAATCAAGAACTGTTAGCGCCTGGCAGCTGACGGCAAGTCTACGTGCAATGACCTTCTTGCTCTGACTGCTCTGTGGGGTGAATTAATGTTGTCAGCTTCAGTCAGCAGCAGGAACAAAAAGGTCAAGCTGGCTGAGTTTTGTTGCCCTTGACTCTGGATCTCTGACACTTACCAGAGCAATTGGCCCCTGGTCCCAATATGTTTGTGCTGCCATTCTGGTGGTTCAAGACAGCACAGGTATCATAAGAGCAGACAATGGTCACTGCCAGCAAACAGCTCAACCTCATTTTTGCTTGTCTAAACAAGCACAGTTCCTTTAATCACTCTTTGAACATTGTGTTCTTTATGTCACTGTTCTGGCAACCACAGGTGGCTTGGTTTTAGCTACCATTTCGTGTAATATAAGAATCAGTTCTGATAGATGATATTAAAATGCTTAGAACTTGAAGGTAAGCCTCAGACATGGAAGGCGCTGTAGAAAGTTATCACATAATTTCACCTCCTGGGCTCAGCTGGAGTATTAGTTGAGAATGGATTGACTTTATACTGAGTCAATCTGCAAATTCTCTAAGCAAATAAAGGTGCTGCAGCATTTATATTGTATGTGTGTTTTTCTACAAGATATTCAGATACAAGAAGAGAAGAACTGAACTTAATATTTCTCCTTTAAACTGTGAAAGTCTTGGTGTTTACACTTAATTTTTTTTTTGTGCCATTTAAAGGCTGCTTACTTCCACAGCTCACTAGTGAAACCATTTATTCAGGACAAAACCAAAACACAAAGCACCAAGGA
>NW_008667524.1:78357-106447 GCF_000695815.1 Acanthisitta chloris | reverse complement strand
TTCCCTACTAGCAAGGATATTGGATTCTGATCCACATTCCATACTTGGACACTTTGCAGACAGTACTAGTATTCTGGCTTTTGTGGTACAGAATTAATTTTTTAAATACAATCTTTATTAAATTTCTCTGAGTTTTTCTGTTTTATAAATGTGATGAATCAGAGTACTTCACAACATTGGTTTATGCACGTATTTGTTTATCTCAAGGTTGACTCAGATTCCCATCTAAATGCACTAGTCATGATTTGTTTGACCTTTTTAAAAAATATGGTACTTTGTTCATTATTGCCCTCTTTTCCAAAATAACTGCCAAGTCATCCTATGAACTCATAACTTGACCATGTGTTTGTTAATTTAGAGATGAAGGAAGTGGGAGAAGGGAAAAGTCTCACAGTCTCAAATATTTGTTTTTCTATAAAGTAAATCAAGCATGAAAGGAATAAATTGTTTAAAATTAATACCAAAACCCTCACAAGTCTTTAAAAAATATTTTAAAACCAGATACTTTCCATTGGAAACTGGAAAACCAGAAAAGTGTCCAGCAGTGTGTCACAGTCTAAAGCAGTGGTTGCGTCTATGAAACGAAAACAAAGCAAACTCTCCATCAACAACAAACCAGACTGCATAAAATTCTCTCTCCACAAAGTTAGGTTAGGCTTTCTGCTGGCACTGTGGATACTCTGACAGAAATGAATTAATCTTTGAGGAAGCAAGAAAAAAGACAAGAGAGAGTAAAACAAGAAAATAACCTATATGAGCAAATTGAAAAGTACCCTTATGGATAAGCAACTGTTATTTCACTAACCAAGTTTGGCTTCTACGTGAGGTGGCAGGTCTGGGCTCCTGCTGACTTCACAACTCAAATGCTACCTTGTATCACGGGAAGCAGTAGTTCTGCCTGTGGTGATGCCCTGGAACTATCCAGGATCTTGTGACTCTCACAGAGGCACAAATGCAGCAAACTGCAAAGCACTACAGGGCTTTGACTCTTCACAGAAGATCTTCTATTGGACATACATAGTCAAGAAAAATACTACCTCAAAAACCAACCCCCGATTTTGACAGATATGATTTCTTTCAAGGTGTAGCACCACCTTCTACCTTCTCATTTTGAGCACTCTTTTAATGAAGATACAATTCCTATTCATGTTAATGCTGCTCCACATCAGAATCTTTCTCTAGCACAGAGGACCACTGACAGCAGAGACATAGGTAAGAGATAGGGGCTTCAAGAAATAAAAGAAGGGCTTTGAACCCTGTTTTCAAGAGTGGCCTGCACTTTTATCTGAGGCAGATATGCTTGTTCCTGATGCTAACACTTTTCTGACCAATTTTACCTCATGCTTCTAGATGAAAGGAAAACCAAACGCATAGGGAGCCACCACCTCTTGAAAAAAAATAACTTCATAGATAATTAAGTTTCTAAATCCAGGAGACATGTTCTGATGGATACATTTTCGGAGTATATGCTCCAATGCTTGATAAAATCCAAGGAGGAACAGGATTACTGAGACAGAAGAAAGATAAAAATGATAATCACCAAGAAAACCTAACACCAAGATCCGTTTTCATAGACTCCCAGTGGAAGTATTCTTATAGATTTTGATAGAACTGGATTGTTAATATTTATGAAGCCAGGCAAGACCTCCGGATGGAAGCTGTTCTATAGGCACAAAGCTTTGCTATTAATATTTATTAACCTGAAAGTGCTTATTTAGTTTTTAGGCAATTTTTTGCTCCATGCCTTTCCTAAGCAAACATTAAATCTGTGGGATCTGTGAATTCTCAGCTTCCCACTACTACCTGTGATGTAAATTGTGCTTCAAATAAAAATGAAAGGAAATACAGAAGAAAGTTCAGAAAGTCACAATATGAAGACTTGAGAGAT
Organism: Acanthisitta chloris; assembly: GCF_000695815.1. NCBI lineage: Eukaryota > Metazoa > Chordata > Aves > Passeriformes > Acanthisittidae > Acanthisitta > Acanthisitta chloris. The sequence continues at coordinate 104,559 of NW_008667524.1, read as the reverse complement.
GTTTATAGAGAGCATTCCTGGCAAGTACTGGTCATTTGGACACCACATTGAGCCACACAAAGTTTTCAGACCTGATCCTGTGGACCCTATGAGGTACAAAGTAACATGGAGAAGATTGTGCCCACAGGAACTTTCTCACAGTGTCATGGATATTTTTTATGCTGATGGATGTTCCTAGATGGTGTTTCAGAGTGGTTAGGATGCATATCACTTTCTTGTCTGGAGTCATGTGGTACCAGGACTCACATAAAATAAGAGAGAGGGCAGTTATGTGGGCACTGTGGCTATGTCAACACTGCAACTTGGGTAGTCTTTGTCTTTGGACCCTTGGTTCCATTGGTGTGTGTGCTGGGATGTCCTCCCAGAGGAATAAAGGGAATTAAACATATGGGATTTTGTCATTGTGTGCAGCTGGGAGATGGCCAAGATGCGCATCCAGCAGCCAGTCCTTCAGAAATGTCACAGCTGGGGTGTAGTGGCACTCAGTTGCCCTTGCTCAAGGGTCTCAATAGCGGTACTGAGTTAAAAAAAAATCTAGCAAAAGCCTTTTTTTGTATTCAGCAAAAGAAATGAAAAGAACTAAAAGTTTCTGCAAAACCTATGCAGGCAAGTACATGTTTCTCTGCACTCAAAAGGCTTAAACCTGCAACTGTAATCTCCTGCTCCTGTTCCTATTTGAAAAGTAGAAATGAGTGGAACTTGACATTGTGTGGTTATATGTCCCCTCTGTATTATTTTAGTTTCTTAATGTTTTCCTCTCACCTTCTCATTCTTACCTTGTATTTTTGTAATTATGGTTTCTCACATGTGCATCTTTATATCTAAAATAACATGAATGTGTAACAGCACAGGAGGAAGAAAATCTCTCTCTGCTGAAGATTTACTCATACCTCTGCAGCCCTTGGAGCTCCTCAGTGAGCTTTGCTCCTTCCAGGTGAGACTGTTCTCAGTGCCAGCTTTGCCAAACTTACAGAGAGGTAGCCTGAATATAACACAGTTTGCCTTTTGAAATTTATCCTCTCCTTAACCTCATGTTAAACACCAAGCTCCTCATTGTTAGTTGCTCCTTGTGAGCTGAGGAAAAATACCATCACACACATACACACACAGAGCAACACAGTTCAGTTACAGCAATGTCTTTCTGAGATGTGCTACAAGCTGCTGGTTAAGAGGAAAAATAAGTTCTCCACAACCTATATCCATGGTTTAATGCCAGGGGAACTACCACGTCCTTCCAGTATGGCACTGTCTACAGGTGTAATACATCTATTCTTCAGTCTATAATCCAGGTTCTTCATAAGTCAGGCTGTGAGACTCCTCACACAATATATTCTTGTCTTTTAATAGGAAAATATTGATACTTGCTTGATGGCATAGTTTTACCACATTTAAACTTATTTCAAAGTACAAGTTTTTCTAAAATTGTAGTGAGAATTTATTAAAAAGATAACTAATGTGAAGTAGTATTAGACACGCTGCTTCTCTCCTATTCGACATAATACTTCTCTCTTGTTTGTCTTGCATGGACAGCCCCAATATATGTATTTTTTTAACAAGTTATTGAACCTAGTCTTACCAGCTGAGTAACAGATGTTCGAGTTCAATAATTCTCTTACTAAACTGCAAATTTTCTGTTCGTTCAACTATATAGTGCACTTATTGTCATATTTAGCAGCTTTTGAAATTGTAGTGTCCTCTAATGAATAAAATGAGTTTCAAGTCATGAATTTCCAAACTTCAGGTATCCAGGGAGCTAGAAGAATAATGACTCTTACCTACTCCTTTGTTCTTCACCTCTCATTCTTTTACTTTCTCTTCCTACTGGCTGCTTTGTCATCTCCTCCAAGTGTCTATCCTCATGGGTGTGTGTTCTCTTAGGGTGAAACAATCCTTAAAATAACTCCTCATGTCAAGTGCAGGTAAGTTCTAGTTCAACATGAAAAGATGTTGCACATCTTTACACTAGGATAGTCTATATTCCCCATAGCTAAGATGTCTACACTTCAGCCCCTGCCTATCTCTTTAATTTCAACTCTCATCTTCCCCAGGAGTGTTCCTTCTAGCCATGATTATCTCCTGAGCAACTTTCATGCTTCACACTCAATTTTTTATGAGGCATTTCCCAATGCACAAGATACTGTTCCATAGGACTTGAGCCTGAGGCTTCTCTGTCCTACCTGCATGTGTCTTGGTCCTTGTTATCTGAGTTTTCAAGGTGGTAACCGATCATTCTCATTTCCTGAAAATGCAGTTCATTGTCCTGATAATGCTGTTTGGGGGAAAATATTAAATTAATTTAGTGATGATGACAAATGTATTCCATCATACTCTTTAGATGTGGGGAATAGAGACCTTGGGATCACCAAAAGCAGGTCTTCAATCGCCAATATAATTATGGATAAGGCTTTAGTTTGTTCTGAAGTAGTTTGGTTTTCTACTTATTCGAAGAAATTCAATAGCAAAGACACTTGAGAGAGCAAAGGAAGCCCCAAACTGCTTTCAGCTTATCGTCAACTGATAGAATCCACCTGGTAGAATAAAATATTTATATTCAGGCAGAAAATCAATGAAGTCAGAAACTGAATCTTCATTCATTATTTTTCACACATGCCAACATACATCTTTACTCACTACAAAATACCTTTGCATCATGGCTAGACGTTTGGTCTACTATACACATCAGTGGGAATCAAATTTCAGCTCTTGCTACTTCTGCAAAGAATTCCTTTTCTTACAGTGATCTCCTTTCATAACAGGAAAACAACTGCTCACTGAAGCTGTGGCACTGAGAGAATTGGGTAACTCAGGCAGATAGATGACATTACTCTTAGGGTATCGAATTTTTAAATCTTTTTGTTTTCTTTACGATGAGTTCTGTTTCCTTCCCTCTGCTCTTTATTTCAGGGTTCCACAGCTTAGATGCATTCTTCTTGTGATGCTCAAATGATTTTGGGAGGAACTGCCTTAATTAAGAAAAACTCAAAGTCAGTGGAGGGATTGAATGGAGCTGTGCAGTTACTAGTGTGGAACATGAAGTGCTTCCGCAGGATTATTCCTGCAGACAACAAAGGGGCAGCTGTATGGACTTTTCTAAGGAGACATCTGTATCTCACAGAGAAAGTGGTTCAGGCCCTGACTGTAAAGACTTTTTTTCCCAGAGAGAGTGCAAAGAGGGGATGTCAAACTTTCTGTCTCAATTGTGTGTAAGGAGTGCTGTTTCACAGGACATAATGCTTTGCTTGTGAACCCTTAGTCATCACTGGAGTATTGCAACGGTCAGTTACTCTCAGAAAGACCTTCAGTTTACCAAATAAAGCACATTGGTGTTCTCAGCCTATACCTTTTACAGTTACTAAAATACATGCCACAGTGTCCTGGATTGGTATCAGTGTCTATGTGACCTTAATTTTTCAATTTAATGATTAGACTGGTTGTCTTCTGAAGGGCTGGAGCACTATTGAATAAAAGAAGTGTCTCTGACGAAGCAGTTCTGGAAATGGCCATATTTTGAGATATTCAAAGTCTTGGCTAGATATCATAATGGATGCCATTTTGTTCGTTTTTGCTCCTCTTTCTAATCTCATGCTTGACATCTATTCATTTCCTCCAATACTCTAAGGAGTGCTGCAGATGGAAAAAATTGTGTGAGTTCAGGACTGAATAAGAGTTGAAAAAGATAACCTTTGGGAAAGAAGACATACAGCATGAAGTCAGAAAATCCCTGAGATAAAATAACAGGAGGTTGAGGGGAGTATCAGGGAGCAAGTATCATATATCCTTGTGTTAGGGACTGAAGGAAAAGTTGTCTGGCTCAAAATAAGCAGTTGGGTAAACAGTGGAGAGAACAGGTCAAGTTCTGTATAAATGGGGACAGTGGCTGCTCCCACCAGCCCCTTGAGCCTTAGCAGGTAACTGCAGGTCTGCACTGCAATGGTCTCGGTGACCACATGGCTCTGATGTGAGCCCTGAGACGGTGGTGGCCAACCATGTGGCCTTGCTGGAAGCCCCGAGATGGATGCCAAAGCTCCTGGCTCTGCCTGAAGTGCAGCACAGATGTGAGCTCACACTAGGATGGGCCCTGTGCAAAGGGAATAGATAAAAAGACAGTGACCTGTCCCACTGCCCTGGGTTCAAAGCTGATGAGACCACGCTGGATCCATGGTAACTATCTACCTCTCTTTTTCATCTACTTTTCTCTTTTTCTCTCTTCTTTTCTCCTTTGCAATGTATTAAGTCACAAGCCACGCTGAGCAGTATCCCCTTAAGTACTTGCTAAGTGCTGCAATCAGTGCCCAGCTAAGGGCTTTGTTCTGCCAAGGTATGCCAAATTAAAGTTTGCACGGAATATTTGAATGCTGTGAAGTTTACTGATTTTCCTTTTGCTAAGTGTCTTATTCCACACAGGTGACTCAAAGTTTCTAAGTAAAAATTATTTCTTTTTGAACCTACTGAGAATTGAGGTTTTTGTCCCATGCAGTGCCCAGGATAGTTCAAAATTACCGTCCCCTCAACTCGCCAAGTGACCGGGGCATTACACCTTGCCTACACCTTATTCTCTCCTAGGAATTTACAGGAGTTCACTGCTGTATTCTGGCTAGATATAGCCTTATGCTGAATCAGTCAGACTTTTCTTGTGTTCTGTGGTGGGTGCTGATCCTACGGATGGAGAATCATGTTACATTTTTTTTTAATCTGGAGGGTGTGCTACTCTCTTCACTCATTAAGGTGCCCATTTTCTGTTGAATCTAACAGGTTTACCTAACATGATAAACCTTTTGAATTCATCTGTGGTTTCAGCAAATGCCAAACATGACTTTTTAATAAACTTGTGTGAAAATAGTTTCAGTAGGATTGGGAAGATAATTATACAAATACATTTGCTGAGTTACCTGGACTGAAATCACTTGCCAAAAGACATACCACAGCTAGAATAGAATTCTGAATTTTACTTAATTTTTGTTGAATGGCTCTGTACCAAGACAGGTCTAGTTCCTTTTATACTGACTTCAGTAAAAGTCACTTGACTGCTGAATACTTTTATTCTACCAGAATCACATTAGACCTTAAAATATTATCTCCCTCTGACAAAGGTTTCATTCAGTGTGATTATTGTATAAAACAGCTACTAAAATGTCATCCATGCAAATTATTGTATTTTCATTTCCAACAGGACTGTAGCACAGATACCTGTTCAGCTTGCATTCTTGTATGATTTGTTATCATTACCTTAAGTGCTGTCTTGTCTTACAAAGTTATTAGAAAGATGGTGCAATGAGAGATGGGTAGTTAAAAGATGCATAGATGCAAGAGCTAATAGAAGAAGTTTGCCTAGCTAGTTGATTAGCTGGTGCACAAATAAAGGTGCATATGATTTTGTGCAGGGTGAAGAGAGGTCAATTATCTTTATTAGTGTATGGCAAAGTTGACTATCATGAACAAAAACATAGTGAGAATTGGCCATGTAAATCTGGTGTCTCTGTTAGGAAATGAACTTGGAAGTGAATTGCACTGGCAGTACTATCCTTTTGGAGACACAGCCAAGCACACATACTGAGCACTTGGAGGATTGCAGACTTGATTAGAAGCTTTACTTTTTATCTTTTTTAATAAACACATAAAATACAGGTAAACACAGGAACATTTAAATGTAATGTGCTACAAATATATTTCATGGCATCATCATCAGAAGAGAAAGAGGTAGGCAATTATTACTTTTCATTCCTATTTTAAAGAAGAGCAGACTGACAGTGACAGCTCTTCAGAATTAATTTCCTGTGGTAAATGGCTAAAAGTATTTCATAGAATCATAGAATTATTTGGGTTGGAAGGAACCATAAAGATCAAGTAGTTCCAACTACTCTGCTGTGAACAGGTATTTTAAAGCACTTTTTGAAAAACCTTTTCTTTTTCTTTTTTTATTTTTTTTTTTTATTTTTTTTTTCCTTTTTTTTCTTTTTTTCTTTTATTTTTTTTTCTTTTTTTTTTTATTTTTTTTATGTGCCTGTTTCAGAGCCAAATGAAGATATGGAACTCCAAGAAAACAGTGAACATATAATCTGCATCATTTCAGTTCCAAGAAGCACAAAACCCATGGAAACAGTTTTGTTCTGTGTTCCTTATCGAAAAGATGGTGAAATATAGTCCTACACTCCTAGATTGCTAAAGAGACAGAAAATATGAATTACCATTATCCTGTTTTTACAGAGGTAGGAACCAGTAGCACAAAGCTACCATGTAATTTGCTGTGTGACAGGAGGAAACCATGACATACTCAGGATAGAAATCCAAACGGTTCAGGTCTCCTGACCTTGGCATCCCTCCAGCTCATGAAAATCTTGAACATTCAAACAGGGTCAGGATTGAATTTTTAATTTCCAGAGTGTGGCAGGGAACTAGGCCTGGCTTGCTTCAGTTGAGCATGTCTTTTAGTAACAGCTCTCCTGTGCCACTGAGCTATGCTGTATCTGTATTCTTTTTGTAACCCATTTTTCCCTCCAGTTATGAAGACCAGTTAATGACTTCTTCACTGGGAACACAGACTTATGACTCAATCTTTGTCACAAACAATTGCCAAGACAATTAGACAAAAGGTTTTAGCCATCAGATTTACCTGTAGAAACATGGCAGCTTCCAGGCTAATCCACTAATGACTGAACCTGCTGATTTTGTACAGAAGTACTTAGACAGGAAATTTTGGTCAACACTTAACTTCTAACTGTGTAATACCAGTTTTTATTACACAACACAACTCTTCAAGCTAGATTTCTTACTCAAAAGATGGTTTGCCAAAGACCATGATCACATTCGCCTGATCTTTAAAAAAAATTAGTGTGGTTTGCCTGAGAAAATAGTATAGGCCTATGAAATTCATGACTTCATAACAGTAAGATGTGCTTGTTATTTTCAAGCAAAGTCGACTCTGACAGGTAAGGAAAACTTCACCCTCTATTTCAAATATTCTGTTAATAGTAGGTGTTCCTAACTTACACCCTCACATCCTCTCAGAACTTTGGCCTGCAAAACCCAGTTACTATATCAGCTATGTTGGAAACTAATTGTGAGTCACCAAAAGTAAAGTGATCACTTGTACATTTATCTTGTGCAAATCTTGATAAGAAGAAAAACGTTTTCTATATTGTAATGGAATAACCAGGACTTCATGTCTTTGCAGTAGATCAGGAGTTTTCCGTGAAGTTCTGAACTCGTGTACACTGTGCATTGTGTTTTATGTTTTAATTGGTGCTATGAGGGAAGTAGAATTTTAATGTGGCAGTAAATTACATGATTTAGAAATCATATTTTCCTACAAATAAGATTCAGATATTGAAGTTTCATAGGAAGGAAAATGTTAATTCAGGGTCAACTAAATTTTTGCAAACCCATTTTTAGCTTGATAAAAATTCTAAGCATGGCAGGTTTTGGGAGGGGTTTCACTTGGTTTTAGTTTGGTTTGGCTGGTTTGGTGGTTGTTTTTTGAAAGAAACTCCTGTCAACAGGGATACATTCCCACCTAATGTTTTTATCTATCTGAACGAATTAACATTTCTGAAGGAAAACACATTATGCAAGATTTATTTCTTGCATGTTTGTGGGTTTGGAAGTTGTTTTCTTTCTTTCTTCATCTGTAAAAGATGAACTAATGTAGGCTGAGAACGTGTGTTGAATAAAGGACAGCAAGTAGCTACCCTATCTCAGAGGAAGAAATGGGAAAGAATTAATCTCAGCAGGTCCCTGTACCTGGTTGTGACTGACACCATTTGCTGAAGTTATTTCCAGACATACAGTCCATAGTGTCATGGGATAAGTCAGTCATTCAATCGATCTCACAAGGCAAATCACATTTATAATCCCATCCCTTAGAAAAGTGTCCACAATATTTTTCTTTACCTCTGGTACAAAAATCTCCAACATATAAAGCACTCTATTATTAAAAAGTGACATGCAGTTTTCAACAGAGGTTTGCCAAATACCCTCATCGAATTACTCAATTTATCTCTGCAATGTCAATAACCAAGGATTGGTTGGAGGTAATAGTGCTGTGGTGATTCAGGAGTAATGCACTTCCATTCATTCTTGCTTTCACTGGGGCACAAGACATGTCACTGACAAAGACATCTTCTGCCACTGAACCCAGTCTATGTTATTAGAGAGAGCAATGTCATATAATTCCCTTAAAAAATTTGTTAGCATTTGTCTTAAAGCTGTTTATCCACTCATACTCCTGGAAGCCAGTACTACAATCTTACTAACCTAGTGGGTAGGAAAAGTCTGCTAATTTACAATATTAATTTATTCAAGGCAAGCTTCTGTCAATGTATTAATGGTCCCAAATTATCACTTAATTTAAATAGCTCCTTTAGCTCTTCTTTCTCTTTGGAGATTTATTTTCTCCCCATGATGTATTTATAGGGATCAGTTCTATAATCTCCCAGATTGTCTTATATTAGTGCAAAAGGACAAACATTTCTATCTGCATGTGATGAGATAAGCTCTTCATGTCCCCTGTCAACCTGTCAGTGTTCTCTGTAACTTCTTGTGTTTGATCTTATACTCCTTGAATGCAGGTGGCTGAAACAGTACACAATCTTCCAGACAAACTTCCCACATCATGCTGTTATTATTTCTCAGTCCATAATTGTAAAGGTTTGCCTGATTACCAGTCAGGATTGTGTCTGGAATTTTGATATAATTTGAAATGTCGTCCACTACACTCAATGTCTGTCTTGTTCTCTGTAATTTCCAGTCCCTGAGCTCATGGCCTGTAGCCTGTTAGTCTCCAAGAATGCGACCTTGTGGTTTACACAGTTCAGTTTCATCCCATTTCAGCTAGCATTTTCAAGGTCATCCAGCTCTTCCTATCTAGTATTCTGGTCATCCTCTATTAGTGATGCTTTTCAGCTTAACTGGACCATTCCCTCTTTTATGTCATGATTCTTAATGAAAATAAGTAATCCTCGAGGAACTCTACTACTAGTGTTTCTAGAACAATAGCTCTCATTTTACGACAATCTGTTGTACAGGCTTTAGTGAGCTACTTGCACACATCAATTAACTGAAAAATGTCCAAATTTTTTTCTGCACATGGAATGCTTCCTGACAGAACCAACTTCAAGCTGACAACAGTAGAATATGAGAGCAAGCAGTAGAGGGATTCTTTCTTTCAACATTTAATGTTAAGCTTGAAAAACATGACCTGCTGTCAAAGTACAACACTGAGGAATCTTGCAGTGTTCTTTGGTTGGACCTGATAATCAAGCAATTAAATATTTCTATATTTTGTGGCTACATAAAGAAAATTAAAAAAATTTGTGATTGTAACTAAAATAAATGTTGGCAACCTCTGCAATGCAAAACAGTCGAAATCAATGTTACTATCAGACAAAATAATATTCTACTGTGTCTTGTTAGCCTGTCAAGCTAATCCATGCAAATATTCTTTATGCGTAACTGTCTTATTCAGATACTTGGATGCAATCCATCAAACACTTCTCATCCATTAAATATAATTATATGCTTTGTTGGAATAACCAGATGTTTAGTGCTAAGCTGAGCAGATGTCTGTGCTTCATATTGGAAGGTTATAAACCTATTTACACCAGCAATAAAATACAAGTATTAAAATGATGGAGGAAGTGAGTAGTTCTCACTTCATTTTGGCTAATTCCCAGTAATTCACTCTCTTTGGATCAGCTTAATAAAGGTACTAAGTTTGCTACAGGGTAAATTTGACACAAAAGTTAGTAAAACTTGGCTGACCTTTTGTAATGAGTGCAATGATGGCCACTTTGGGTCCCTTAAACGGCCTTAATTAATCTTGCAATGAGTTTGTTTTCAAAGATCTTGGGCCAGATTTTGTACAGGGCTAAATAAAAGGCACATTGTTAGAATGGTTCCCTTTCACTCCAGGAATGTCTTTGGTGTGGGGAATGCAGTCTGTATTCTCAGAACAGTCTTTTGAAGTGTAGACTAGGTTTAAGTAAACCTTTCCCTTTATTCAATGCACCTTCTTCTCCTATTCCTCAAAATCTGAGATCCAAATTCAAAGCTCTTAAGTGATAGTCTGCTGAAACACCTAAACCATTTTTTTTTCTGAGACAAAATAAATGATAGCCTATAATTTGTTCTCTTTCACCCAAATATATATAATTTAGCCTACTTGCCTGCAGTTTAATCTGTTTTCAATGGTTTATCTGCAAGTAGAACTCTGCTGAAACCAAAATTTCCAAGTAGAACTCTTCTGGAAACATGAGTATGGGTATTTTTAAGGTGGTAGCTAGAGCTATAGTACTAATTTCCACCAAAGTGCATCTGCCAGGATATGTCTGTGGTCCAGTAACCCATTTAAATATTTATGCACATAAATACTTTTACAGAATCCATTTTATAGAAATTTATCAGACACCTACACTAAATATTTTTGTCTAAAATAACTTTGATGATCTAGAGCATTGTATTCCTTTTCTGTTTGTGGACTTCCTTTAATTTCTAAGCATTTCAGCAGTATGAAGTAACCCTGAAATATATGTATGTCTTCAACAGAAGAAATGTTAACTGGGACAAGTAAATAATTAATACATCTAGTTTCTTGAGTCAAAGCAATTCAGGATAAATGCTGTCAGGATGAATGATTCACAAATGGAGGATCTTAGCACAGAAAGAAAGTCTAGGAGCCTGAAGAGGAAGAGAGATGGCAATGACATCTTTTTTCTGTGGAAAAGCACGAAGAAATCCCCAAGCAGTGGCAATACATTGGGGAGACAGGAGGGAGAATTAACTCTACTGACTTCTAGAAGAAAAGTCTCAGGGAGGCAAACTGTGCTAACATTTTGATCAAGGAATGGATAATGTGTGGCAGAAAGGGAAGTAATCCAGTATAAGTAGTCATGAATAGCAGTGAAGGGAACAGGTTCTCATTGAGTAGGCATCTGTCTGCCTGCTTGGGGTTTATCTGTTTTTCAAAATAGGATTCCTCTGGGGTTAGTAGGGACCAAAACTACTCAGAAGCAGAGAAAGATGATAACATGACATTGGTCAAACACAGTTATGCCCAAAGAATTAAACAGGAATCTGAAGGAGAAAATCATAGAGTCTTGTGAAAAACTGACTCCAGGGGCTCAGAGACAAAGCAGATGTATCTCCCTACAGGGTACCAATAGTGTGATTCAGGCCTTAGTTCAAGAAGAAAGAAGTATTTAAGGCAGTGAAAAAATTCTCATTTTCCCTTTCATTGATCATGGGCAATTGCTCTGAAAAGTCACATGATATTATTTCTAGTTCCTGACCTGATGAGCTTTGCAGGATTTTTGGTGTCAATTTTTGTCCAATATTCTTCCCTGAAACTTTGAATAAAACCCCACCCTTTTCATGCTCATAATCTATGATCAGTTGCAGTTATTCATTCTGAAAATATGGTTACAATAACACTGGGCAACTAAGATAAAAATTGGGATGCAGGGCTTCTTCTCTATAGAACACATCCCATCCTCCCACAGAGCCTGAAGAATAAATAGATCCTTTTTAAATTTTATCAAGGAGACAGCTTGTCATTGCATGTTAGCTGACTCATTAAGATTTCTGTTTCAATGATCATCTAGGCTGATGGAAGGCCATTGAGCTGTTAAGATAATCTCACTCTAATGTCTCCAAATACAAGTTCTGTTTGAAAAGTTTTCATGTGGTTTGCAATTATTGAGTCATATTTTTTACTTCTTCTGAATGCAATCATGAGATATTATTTCCAAAACGCCAAAACAGTCTGAGATTAAATTATTGAATAGAAGCTATTACTTCTGTATTTGTCTTTGGCTACTGGCAGTAGTGTTTGAGCAGCTCTGGCTTGAGCCTTTCTTTGGGTGCTGGATTCCTAACCTATTAGATAATCTCTATTACTTTGCATTTCTCACTACTGGGTATGCTGACCTGAAAAGGAGAGCAGTCTTGTAACATAGAAGTTGGGTTTATTTCTGGTCCTTGACACAGACCATCTGAGATATATTAGATAAGTCATATTAATTTTTAAAATATTGATTTATTAGGATAAATAGAGAGACACTTATACTCTATTTTCCTTATTATTTTTTCATTTTATTTACAGGACCATGACAATGGGAAGTGAGAGCACACTTACATAAGTGTTCGGCAGTCAGGCCTTGTCTTGACCACTCATAATGTCTAGAACTTAATTTCCTATTTTACTTTGCTCCTGAATGTTTCAGGTTGACATTTTGAAAGTAGCCAAGGACTAGAATGCATTTTCACCTTTTAATAAAAGTTGAAGTTGTCTGATAACAATATGTTTCCTCCAAATGAACTCTAAGAAATTTGTTGCAAGTTGCAAGTCCCATGATGAAATTCAGGAGAGATGACAACTCCAGGAGCATCTTGTTTCATGTATTGGTGCTGTCTAGAACAAAGAAAACATCTTGCTATTAAAAACTAAATATAATATTCAAATCTCAATATCTATTTTTTTCAACCTGGACCAGGCATCATTCCTGATATAAATTAATAGATGCATGAACTATGTGAAATAATGCTGAGGCTTATTTCTGCATTTTTAATCATACTAGGCAATCAATTAATGATTATTCTTCCCAGGGATCCTCTGCCAGAGGAATAGTATTAACCAAGGGATTCAATTATCACTTCTGTTGAGTTTGAATTCATATGGCACCATGATAAATTGCTCCTAGTGCTTGTAATAACAATACTGTGCACACATTTATTTTCTCTTGTTTACTTAATAATTAATATGCCACCCACAGTGACAATATGTGAGCTTGTTTACAAAACCTTCAGTAATCAATACTTGTTTCCCACATGACACTAGCAAAAAATAATCCCAAACATTGCCATGACAACCCTTTTTTAATGCTCTCACAGTAAAGCCCTGCCTGGCTTTTGGCACTCATCTGCCCAAAGTCATGGAATATGAAGGTTGAGTAGTTGTGACGGTTTCTGCTCTATATTTAGGGAACTTGTTTCAAGATAGCCAAGCTGACTTGCTTAGAGCAATTCAGTAGTGGTAGCACAAGAGTGCCATTGGGCAAATCATCTGGGAAATAAGTTTTTAGAAATAGTTTGGGCATCTCTGCACTATTTCATACTGTGCAAGACAGAAGCACCCAACTAAGTTGCTTTAGAGGCAGCAAAATGGTTGCTTACTTTTAACAAAAGAGAGGTACAGTCCTCTGTGAAATACAAGAAAGGATGGGCAGAAATAGCAATGTGTTTTCCACACTGCTATTTTCTGTTCCACAAAATCCTACACAGCTTCTGTGATCAAATAGTTAATTCTGTGTTTGGTGGCTTATTTAATCTTGCTGTTGTCTTTTGTAAAGACTCAAAATACCAGAGAAAAAGTAATAATTCACTGAACTACTTACATGTTAATATAATCAGTCAAATGGGTCATTGAAAATACTAAGCAGACAGTTACTAAATGGAAAAAAAACCCTCTCCAGCCCCAAAATTCTGTACTTTTCCATGTAGTAAAGAATGAAGAATATCCATTTTTCTGATTCATTAAAGGTATGTAGAAATGAATAGCATAAAGGGGAAGAGGGACCTACACAGTGAATGACTGTTCCCTTCTAGGTGCTTGCTTGAGTTGGGCATTCACACCAGAGGGCTATTGGTTTTCTGTAATGAGGCTGACCAAGAGATTAAAGATTTTCAATTGATTTGCAATACCTCTGTTAAGAATTATTCACTTCAAGTGGTCCTGTACCCATGGAAAGCCAGTCTCTTACTGACTTTTGATTTAGGACAGATGTTTTTTTAAGGAGTACCATAACTTCCCAGATTGACAAGTATGACTCTTGTTAAAGAGTGGTGAAACCTCTAAAGAAGCTGAGTCCAGCCTACCATACTATCACTAATTTTAAATCCTCAATGCTTTGCAGGCTGGGAAAGCCTGGACTGCCAAGCTAGGCACATGCCTAGCTGGATGGTGTGCATCAGCTGCAAACTCATGACCTCTTTCATTGCATTCAAGACTTTTGTGTATTTCCAGGAAACACAAGCTCTTAGCTTGCTGTTTCTCTGACACTCATGACAGCCCAGATGCCATTGCTCTGGGCTTTAATGGATTTCAGGTAGGAGAAGGGGAAGCAGAAGCATGCATGGCTGTAGATAAATAAATGAACAGAAGTTCACATACTTAGACAGGTCACATACAAACCTCTGGAGTGCTTGACCAGAAGACTCATTGTCATCTCCAGGTTTGGTTAGAATGGAAATAGTGAGTGGTGGATGCTTTGAATTTCTAACCTATTCATTGTATGACCTAGCCTTGGCCTCTTACAGGGACTTCAGCATTATTGCTCAACACTGTGCATTGCCACACTAGACTGGGGAGGTAATTCTGAACAAAAAGGAACATTGGTTTCTGCTTTACTACATTATATATATGACAGATGGACGTAAAAGTCTTCCAATCTAGATTTCAGCTAGGCATGTTTCTTCTAAACCCTGCACATATATTTGTTGAAAATACTACCAAGTAAAGCAAAGTTAAGTCTTTAGGCCTTCCTCAGTTCTTAATCCAATCCATACTCTGCTAGAAGTGCAGGAAAAACCCCAACGTGATAGCATCCTCCTAAACACCTATACAGCAGGGACATAAACTCAGTTTTATTAGAGGTCACTTTTGTACTAGAGATAGACAGAGTAAATTTGATTTCACCATAAAAATCCAGACATTTTTGGCTGCATTTCAGGAAGAATCTTGTTTCACAGTCTCCTTTTCTGTAATCATATTTGTTTTTAGAATTCCACCAAACAGGCACTGATCAGTCTATTTAGGCAGCAAAGATTTAAGGCTAGCCGGTATCTTAGCTGTAGAACAGGTTATTCCATTCATACAGTTTTCTTGCCAAAAAAACCTTGTTCTAACATTGGACTAATTTGTTTTCTCTCTCTCTCTTTCCCAAGACTGCAGTAAGCTTATTGAGATCTGAAGCAGATATTTTTTCAGATTTGTCAGGCTTTTTCTCTTTTTTTTTTATTCCCTAACAAAGAAGTTTAGTAAATAGACTAATATCTATTTAATACTTAAGTTAAATTGAGAAAGAGCCCACCAAAAGTTCACCATACTCTAGAAAGCTTGGTTGTCTACATTGGTTCTGCTCATTGCTTCCGAGTAGTGTCCAAAGCTGCCATGCTACCAGCTCTCTCCCTGTCCAGGAAAGACAAAATCAGTCTGGGGCCTTGTAACCTAAAATTAGGTTATGTCCCCTTCCTTCTTTCTTTAGGCATATCAGCTTATAGTAGCACATACCCTGCAAATAACTCTCACTATTCCAGTGGTACTGACTGTGTGTTAAGGCACTCGAATCTAAGTAAAAAGGACACAGTGAAGCAAAAAAGATACACTGGTCCAGTGAATGGACTCTATAGAAACTGTGAATATGTAGTTCTATAGATCTGTGAATAGTTCTAGAGATGTCAGCTGTGTATGACCTGAAAATATTTGCTTATTGATGAACTTACGAATTTCTTTGTCTAGTTGTTTGCTTCTAGAATAGTAATCAGAATTGCAATTGTCCCTCTGTAGATGTAGTGGCAAAGTAACAGTTCTGGCAGAACTTGAGATGTGAAATAACTGAAGCTTTCTCACCATCAAAGCCAGGTACCCTCCCTGTGACTAGATCTATCTGCACGATTTGGCATAGAGGATAGATGAGGAGAACTTCCAATCTAAACTGAGAAGTGACATATCTGCAGTTCAAACAATGATTTTGGCTTGCAATAGATCTGCTGGTAGAAAAAGTCATGGGGTGGAAACTGCTTTTCATTAACTTAAAAATATTTTTAGAGGGTGATTTTTGGTAAAACAAAAAGAGACATGACATTGTGACTCCACCAGAAACATTTCATTTAAATTGAGATGAGGTTCTGTACCATTTTTTTCCTTATTTCTAACGTTGGCCTTCTGTCCATTTCTTTGTTTAGTTTTGTTTAGTTTTGCTTTAGTTTAGTTTTGGAAACTGTGAAGCACTTTGAACTTCTCTTCTTGCCCTTTATATTATGCAACAAGAAACCAAATCTTTAAATATTTTATCCAAAACTTTCTTTTCCTTCAGCAAAAGTTGCTCTCTATTTAAAAAAGAAAATAAAATAATTGCAGGAGAGAAAGCAAGTTTGTTCTAGTTTTGCAGAATGGAATTAAATAAAATGAGTGCCATCTACTGGTTGTGAGTTCTAACCTGGTGATTCCTTAACCTTCCATGCACTTTGGCATTGCAGTGCTTGCCTTATATTAGAACTCATATTTATGCAAGAAAGATAATAAAATACTTCATCTTTCCACTGTCTCATGCTTCTGGATGAGCAAGAGACATTCCGTCGTAGTCTTAAATTATAAGTAAAGACACTTTATAATTAAGAAGGTGCCATTAATCAAATCAACCAGCAGTAGCTCAGTGTTTTAATTATACACAAATATTGTATTTAGTCTCTTCCTTTTGGTTATTCATCACCTCCATCCACTAGACTGCTGTCTGTGTATTATTTATTAAATCCTACTGAAGACTTGCTATATTTTTTATGAGTATAAAAAAGGTGCTTCAGAATTAATATCAACATTGCTTTTTTAACCGTAAAGCAGAAAGTCATATTTATATTTATAACTGGATTATGTGTACTGTGCTCTTAGCTGTATACCCATTTGCCTGTAGCAATAATTTCCATTTATTATATATAGTGACTTTTGATAATTCTACTTTTTCTTCCACACTTAGACTGCACCCACACTAAATGGGATTTCTAATGGATTATTCACCTTTCCCTTAGGTAACAAAGTTAACTTTCAAGAATAAGGGAACAGACAATAATCGACTTTGAAATTTTCAAATCAACAAGATGCAACTTTGGTCTTATAAACTCGCAGTTCTGAACCACATAAGGCTGTCAAATTCCTTCAAAATTAGCATGGATCAAGAACTCAATACTGGTTTAAAACAAGTGGTAATATTGTTTTTCTTTAAAAAACTAGATTTCTGAAAGTTACAGGCTTTCTAAGTTATCTTTCATTTTAATTGTTGTAAACCTTTGACCTTTCCAAACATGTAGTTGTTGGTTAAATGAAATCTCACCCCCCCAAATATATGTTTCCTGGAATCTGAGAAGTACAGGATTTAGTTTTCCTCAAGAGGACTGAGATTTAAACATGAATATGCTCAGATGTCAGCCCTACCATGATGTTGAGCATGCTGAAATTGGTCACCCAGGCTGTGCTTTGAATTGCAATTTGCATTCTGGGAAACCACTGAAGTCCAGTTTAAAACTTCTGAATTGCATTTCAATTTCTGTTTCTTACATTTCTTTCCTGAAGGAGAGTCCAAACCCTTCAGATATTCCCAGCTATTAAAAAATAATAATCAGGAGGCTATTGAGGTCAAATCTGGAGCTATGACCCAGAACATTGTCAAAAGTCATGAGCCTTTCAGGATGCTTATCGTGATGCTGGACACCTCACTAATCATGGAGCAACAATTTGGCAAACATCTACAAGCAAGAAAAAGGGAAGGCAGTTTAGCTAAAATGCTAAAAGGATAGAGATGCTTGCTAGGAAAGAATGAAGCAATTGCCTCTTTTTGCCTAACAATGAACTAATGTATAGCTGCTTCATACTCATTGATAACATGTTTCTCATGTTCTGTAATTCCCAGTTCCAATTCTTTCATTCTTGTGATGAGCCCTAAAATACAAACACAAAATAAATGTAAACAGAATGACAATACATGGTCTAAGTAGAAAAAAAAAATAATTGGCATTTATTCTCACAGATTATTTGGAGGACAAGGAACAATTAGCATTGCTTTTTTTGTAGCCTCTAAATGTCTAACTTTCACTCTGGACTCAACCCACCTCCCTCCATATTTAGTACAGAGGAAGAGAAAAAATAGAAAGAGGAAATGTGAAAAATCTGTTGCCCCTGACAGTGCTGTTCTTTGATAAAGCTTCCTATTCTCTTCTCAACAGCTGGGTCACAGATACAGATGGTGTCCAGCATCACTTTGCACAGGCAGAAAAGATGCTGGGCTAGGGACTGTGTTTGAATTTGTGAAAGGAAGAATGGCAGAGTGGGACAGGACAAAATTGGATCTCTTGGGTTCATGGGTGGCACATGTCCCTGGCCCAAGCCCTTAGTATCCTTTAATATAACAACTGCTGCCACAGCTGAGCAGAAAACGAACAATTTGTTTGCAGTGATTCTCTTGTGACCCAATGGACTGATTGACAGCTTTATTTACAAATTGTGCCATTTGGCCTTGGCCTTTTGACAACTTCTTTCACAAAGGGTAGCTCATGCCTGAAGGAAAGTCATTGAAATACTTCTTTTGATGGAAGATAATGATTCAGTCATTTTTTTGTGTGCTTGAAGAGTACTGTTGGACAGATCAATGCAAGTGGAGAGTTTAAATGCCATGGACATTGTGGGGAGTCACAGCAGCACTATCATAAAACTCAAGTTTTAACACAAATATAATGAACTGGACTTCCATAAATGGAAATATTTAATGAAAACATTTTTAGTGAAGTACCATGCCCTTTTCCTCCTCATTTGATCTCATCACTAGCAACAGCAACCTGTACTGTCTTAGGGATGGTTCCACAGACACATTGATTTAATCTCATCTACTTTAGTCTTCCTAAAATTGGGCATTTAATTTAAGATGGTCATCAGAGGGGATGGATATTCCCCTCCAAAAGATCCCTCCCAGGTACTTTGGACAGGATAAATGATTGCTTGTATCCATCTCATTCAGAAGGAGTCAGCAACACTTGCCCTATTTGTGACAGCCATCAAGAACAGTTGGCAGTCATGATCTCCACTATGAAATCTTTTCTATTTATCCTGCCAGTGGCAGAATGGACCTGCCCTGGTCTATGCAGACAGTTTTATCTCTCTGATCTCTCTTTCAGGATAGCAGTAAAAGCACAAAGCAACATAGACTAATTTGTACAACTGTTGCTGAGACCTCAGATTCCATTGTATGACTTCTGTCTCCAGACTCCATCAATTTCTTATCTTTGCAAGATTTATCTGAAGTGGAAATACAAAGTTCCACAGAGGCATCAGTTTTACAAAGTTGTGTTTGTTTGTGATTTTTGTTTTAAAATTTAAAAAAACCCGTTCTACAGTTTACATAACACTAATCCCATTATTTACAATCCTCTCAATCTCTAGATCATTTCTTAGCTCCTTATTTATGCTGATAGCTATGAGTGATAGAAGAAAAGAAATATGTATTTAAAATGAAAAAAAACATGAAAAACATGAATACCTTCACTTCAGCTTGCTCTGAGTTTTCTGGGGAAACAAAATAGACAATGCCTCAGACACTCTGAGTGCTCCATGTACGCTGTATGGCCACAGCTTTTCCAAAAGCCTCATCTTCAATTCAAAATGAGTTGGTTCGCTTTTGATTAATTGACCCAGAGTGTCTCTAGTGTTGTGCTTGGACAAGAAAATGCTGTGTAGTTTGACATAGACCCAGAGATCTTACCTTCAAAGGCCAACACTCATTAAGAGTGGAAACATGGAAAGCTATGTGGAGTAGTTTACATTACACTGTGGCATTTGATAAAGAGTGACCTAAGGTAGAAGACACCTAGCTGGCTCAAGAACTGCAGAATAACTGATGAACATACATATCCTACTGAAGCAGTCACACTGCTGTAGGGACTGGGTTCAAGTTTTTCTTCAATTCTATACCACGGCTTCTGGTCAAATGAGTTTGGTTAAGCAGGAGTTTGAAATAACTCTGTACTCTATTGGAGCTGCTCACACAAGAAATTCACTTTAAATCCCCAAATAAAACTCGCAAAAAACCCCAACACCCTGAAATCTCTGTAGCAACATGCATCATAATGTATAAAAGCTTGTAACTTGATCAAGTTTCTTTAGAATTCCAAAAATACTAACTCATTAATCTATTTAATGAAATTCATCCCCCCTTTCTATCATCCAAAGAGAAATCAAGACTTTCTCAGTATTGAACATCTAACAGTTTCTGTGACTCCCAATCTCAAGAGTAGTATTGAACATCTAACAGTTTCTGTGACAAGAGTGTATGGGAGATGGAGTCTTTGTGCCTTTCCAACACATAGTTAAAACCAGTTTTGAACTGGAGAAAGTTTTGTGTCTGCGGCTTATAGAGGAGGGAAGGGTAAGCTGTCACTTCTAGGTGTTTGTGTGAATACCAAATAGGAAATTTGTCTGCTGTGCATGTTCAGAAGCATGTACATGTAGTTTATCAGTTTCATGAATGGCTTTCACCAGCTTCTGTGAAGTGATTTATAATGATGACTCATTAAATACTGGTTTCATATTCAAGGGTGTTACTTCTTCCAAAACAGGGTGTAATATGGCTGCTCTCCGTACAAGAGTTACACTTGATATGTGAAAGCTATATTTAATGGTGACACTAATCCAAACCTGGAAACTCCTGATTTTCAGGCTTCACTTGAGGTATAGACTATGTCAATTCTCTTTATTGAGAAAAAGAGAATGTTCATGAATAACTATTGTGAATAGGATACATCTCACATAACTTTAATTCTGTGTGAGACATCCAGCATAAAGGTTCTCTGCTTTGTCAAAGAGTAAAGAGAGGCAAATCTAAAGGGTGATCTGATCCACTTTTGTGGTATCCAATCTGTGTTTTTTCTAGGATGGCTTAAAGATGTCACTGTTGTGGTTTAAATTGTACTGAGACTAAATGGTCAACTGAGACAAGGCATCTACTTTTTAGCAACAAAAAATGGAAGGTGAATTAAGGCATAATTATGATTTGGAGGTGCATAAAATAGTGGAACAAATAATAAGTGGAAGAAAAAAATTTAAACCAAACAGGTATTTTACCTGTCCTCTTAAGATCTCTATTTAGTGATATCCTCCATCTGTTTTCTTCTGATCTATAATTATCCTTTCCATTGAGCCAAAATCTATTATCCTGCTGTGTAACATTTTTCATTCCAAATCAGCACCTGCCAAATAAAAAATATTCTCACTTTCATTGCCTTTAATTTTCATGTCTGAAGATTTCAGAATGTACTACAGAGTTTGTTAAAGCTAGAAGTAAAGTTTGACTGCCAGCTTTATATCAGTTAATTATCCCTTTTTCTTAGAAGTGTTTAGAAAATATTCCCCGGTCACAAACCTGACTTCTTTACTGGATCACAATCACTGATAGAAAGCAGCTGTCAGTGTTACGATCTAAGGGTTTAACTCTGTTGTGTGAAATTGTCTGCTGGGAAGAGAGTAGAGCAGTGAATAGTAGATCAAGTGAATATGGAAGGGAAAACACCAGAAGTCTGATTCATGATCTCAGAAAATCTAGATTAAGGTGGGTTTTTTTGGCATCTGCTGCTATTCTGAAATTCAGGCCTTTTGACACAATACTTGTTAATTTAAGGTGAGCTTTATCTACTTGGTATTAAGTGTGCATGCCTCCTTCTATGGCTGTGGTGTTTTAATAGGTCTCCAGCATGAAGAATAATGAACCAAAATAAACAGAATTGTGTGTAAAACAGCAGGACAGAAACATTGTCTTCTTGATGAACAGAAAAGATATGAAGGAGAGGGTCACACTTTGTTGGTAGCAAAGACATCTTGACTTAGCTTGAGCACATGATCAATGAATTGTCTCTTTTTTGTTGTTGATTTTGTTGGGGTTTTTTGTTGGCTTTATTTTTGTTTGTGCATTTTGTTTATCTCTTAGTCTTTTACTCTGTACAGTTCTGTACATTCGTGGAATGGTAGGATGTTTGTTCTATTGATGAATTAAAAAAACTGATGCTTCCTCAAGATCTGATCATCTACATTTAGATTTTCTTGGAATGATACTTTGGATGAAGGTAAATAGAAAAAAATCAATATAACAGACGATATCCTGGTAGTGACAGGTCATGATGCTTTACAAGAACCCCAGAGAATGTAGAAATGTGACCTCTTCAGAAACTGTGGCTTTAAATTGAAATGCTCAGTGAGAGCTCTTTCCTTTGCTGTGCTCTTGACTTGCAGAAAATTTTCTTAATTTAAAAAAAAAAGAAAAAAAGAAGGAAAAAGTAAAAGGATCAGTAGAATCTTACCAGTACATACAGCCCTTTTTTCCAAACTACAGATTTATCAGTATGTCCCACCACCCTTCTCCAAAACACAACATGTAATTATCCTTAAGCAAATAAATTGAGAAGCGTCCATATCCTCACTGTGAATAGAAAGACATAACTACCAGTCAGACCAGTGTACTGTGGGCAGTTGGACTGATGCTAAATATAATACCTGCTGGGTTTTGATTTCATTTCTGGATGATGTTATTGACAGAATTGTATCAGCACCACAATTTCAGACCCAAGAAAACTGATGATAAATGAAAGAATTATCACTGGTCATGAACTATTTTTCGTTAGCCATTTCTAATTCTGAATAATAGTTTGATGTCAAATAAGGAAATTTCTGAATAAAAATGCATATATGTATTTAACTATAGATATGCTTATGCATGTCTACGTCAGTGAAGTGTTGCCAGAGCTCAATGAGCTTATGTAAGGACTGGAAGAATTATATCTGAAGCAATGCAGTGCTATGCTTGTCCTACTCGTACCTGCTGATGACTACCCTCACTGTATGTTGCTTAGTGAAATAATAAGTTATTATCCCTGTATGGTGTAGGATGATGGAGTGTGGCCCAGCCAAGGTCACCCAGAGCCAGGCTATACTCTTCTTGCAGGAATTGCAGTGAGCCAAGGAGACGCACCTCAGGTAATTAGTGACTGTAAAGTCTTGCCTCCTCAGTGGATGTCAGGAAGAATGGGATTCTGAAGTGTCCTGCCACTGTTTGTGCCTCTGAAAGGCATGTCCTCAGTCGGTATGAGTAGTCCATGCTCTATCATACACTGTCACTCCAGTAAGAGTTATACTTCATGCCACTGATGAAGTATATTTTATCCTTGTCTATTAAAAACTCGTTAGGTTGGTGTAAAATGTATGGAGTAGTGCATCAGTATATTTTAATAAAAATTGTTAGGTTTTGAGGTACTTCCCCTGCCCCCCTTCCCCCTAGTTCCTACACATTATGAACATTTTTTGAAGAAACATAGCATAGCACTCACCTGACATTTGTAATAATAATAAATTTTGTGGGAAATGAAGAATCATAGATACACATATTGACTTATTAAGGAGGAGATTGCTGGAGGTAGACTCATAAAATCTCCAACAAACCTTGCTCAATCTGGGCCATAATATTCCATAATATTCATATGCTGCTTTAGTACTATGAGAATGACAACTCAGTCAAATAATCTGTATTTTTAAAACAGTTCTTGAAAAAAGCATTTTGTTTTTAGATCTGTAGCTCAAGGGAGACTTTTCTGAAAAAGAAAAGGGGGGCTTAATATAGGAAACTATTCTTGACATAATTTTATAACTTAATCTGGCATCCATATTTCTTCAATATCATCTCCCTTAGAAACTCAAGTACCAATATCATACTGAGTTTTTTTCCACCAATATTCTGAGTGGCATTTCTAAAAAAATATCAAAGGAAGGAATTGTTATTTATAGAAGTTCATTAACGTAGAAACAGGGCTACAAGATTTCATTTATCTCAATTCTTTAAGTTAGATTATTGATGTTCTTCCTCACCAATTCCAATATCATTGATAGAAACCAATCAATACAGCAGAGACTATAACCTAAGTAAAATGTCTTACGCCTGTTTTCTTCAGCACTAAGCTGGAATAATGTTGATGAAATCAATGGAACAGAGTCAATTGCATCAGCAGAGTATTTGGTGCATCAATTTTAGGATGCTTTGCAACCGTTCACACTCAGGATACTCCCTTTGGACTCAAAGAGGATTCCAGTTTTATAGGGATATGAATAAGGCCTTGCATTTCAGATTTATATAACTTGGATGCAGTAGGAGAATGAGGATTAAGAGCTTGGGGAATTTGCTAATGAGATACACTCTCCTTAGCCTGTGAGCTGGCACGTGTTGATGGATTGCTGCATATCTTCTACTTTTTGGTGTCTTTTTGTATTAGAGCAATGGGTAGAAATCCCCAGAAAGGGCAAGAGGAAAGAAATTATTCCTCAGATGCGAACATTAAGTCTTTCTTCTAAAGTTGCTTTCGAAAGCATTCTGACATTACAACAGACCACAACAACTCCCAGGTCTTGCATGAGATTCACATCAAAAGTAAAGCTCCTGGAAACAAAAGTGAGAATAATGTTGCCAGAGAAAGGGAAGAAAGAAATATATGCAGAATGAAAAGATTAAATAAAGGGAAGAGGAGAAGCAAGGGAGAAGGAAAGTTCAGAAGGGAGTCAGTTCAGCAATGTGGAGAATTAGACAGCAATCAATTACTTCTCTGAAATTGCTCCTGCACTGAACTCATGGGAGTTATTATATTTACTTGTATCTCAGAATATTGCATGCAATTGCATGCAACAAAACGATCCGGTAATCTAAGAGGGATAGAACTGGCTAATATACATCCTTTCATTATCAAAGTGCTTTAGAATGTCTCCAACATTATATGAGGCAAAGGAACTGGCAGCTAGGGAACATTTTTTGATAACCTGAGTGACTTAACCAGGAAAAGACTTTGAAATAGCAGTTATAATCTCCTAAATTCCAGTCTTCTGCCCTGTGCTAATCTTTCTTGGAGAAATTGACTGAAACCAGCCCGATCCAACCAATAGTATGTTCTGGTACTTCAGTGCTGGTGATACCAAAATGCCTTAGTGACACAGAAAATGAAAGACTTGTGAGAAGGAAACACATCAGGTTATAAAGACATGGCTACCCCTTAACTTGTCTTGCAAACTGAAGTGCTGGTTACCTGAAGCAGGTGCTGGGATGGGGCATAAAATTTTGTTAGTATCTGTTTGGCTGTGACTTGGCTACCTCAGACAAAATGACCCATGTGCAAAATTTAGTGTGCTCTGATTAACCTGGCATGCTGCTGACATGACCACAGAATATTGTCAGAGGCTCTCTGCCCCCTTCACTTTCAAGTAAAACAACCCAATTTCATCCTTATTTACAAGCAGAAGGACAGTACAATACAGCAACTTCCAGTCCCATTTTCATTGATTCTGAGAGTTGACTCAGTTTTTCATTTTTTCATACATTTCACAAAACAGTTTAAAACTATCAGAACTGTTCATTAAAACCAAAAAAGCTTCACCTACTCAGCACATTCTCATAACACATTTTTTTCCTGTTTTTGCTTTAGTAGCTACAATGATCTCATCCAACTTCAGAGTATTCTGTGAACTCTTGTTATTATATTATTTTGCTCTGCACTAATTTCAAAAATATAACATATCATGGAATGATTGCTGTATTATAACCTATTCATTTTCAGCAGCAGAATATCCAAACTTGACTGTGTATTTTTTCCACCCATGAGAAAGGACCTGCAAAAGCAAGTAATAAGTTCAAACTTCTTCAGCAGCACAAAAAACCAAACCAAACCAAACCAAACAAAAATAGTGTGAGTTATCCTAATGCCATTCCTGAATTCTCAACTTGGAAGTGTAAATATCCTAATACAATGTGTAGAGATGTGTACAGTTCACTCTTATTTTTGCAATTATCAGGTTTTAAACTGACAAATATATTAATGCTTACCTCCCAATAGACATATGCTACTTTCTGCCGTAGATTATTTCTCATCATGATGTCATCCTACACTGAATGGAAATAAGACATATAAGATGCATAAATTTTTTTAAGACAAATATCTAAGTGTCAAAGTCCATGAAGTTTCCATGATCATAAATTTGTATTTGACCTTCTTCTTTGTTTTCTTTTCTTTTCTTCCCTTCGATTCAACTCCTCAGTGCTATAAGAAACTTAGGGAATTCATCTTTATTAACCAATGAGGCTGTGTGAAAAATATTTATTGTCTCTCATTTCGAACAGTCCTCTTTAGTCATAAATGAGTATAAAGGAAGCATGACAAGCAATTTGCTGCATGGTAGATGATATTAATGACCTGCCACACTCATGCCTCCTTGTGTGATATGTGGCTATTATTTTTTTTAAGTGACAGATTGCAACAGAGAATGTTTGGTGTCAGTTGTGTCCTGTTATCTAGTCCCTGTTAATAAGAAATGAGGAAAATAGCTTTATTTGGTGTCAAACCCAGACACCACTAACACTACCAGTGTTCCTC